>NC_052351.1:46133292-46147174 GCF_009727055.1 Benincasa hispida
GCTAAAGAAACAGAAGTCAGCTTTTTTAGGTATTATTTTTTTTGTGTGTTACTGTATCATAAATAGTTAAAAATGAGTTTGGGATTAGATTTGGATCCATTTGATTGTAATTTTAACAGATTTAAATCGCATCATAATTAAGTAGTGAGTTTTCCTTTATTGCAATTATTGCTATTACTAGGCCTATGATGAGTTATTAGAAAAAATAATAAAATAATAAATAATAATAATAATAATAAAAAAAAAACCCTTAAACTAAGGGGAGCTAGAGTTTCAAATTTTGTTTTAAAAATATTTAGGGCATATTTAGCATAGAATCTGAATTTTGTTTTATATCATAGAATTCA
This sequence comes from Benincasa hispida, assembly GCF_009727055.1. Taxonomy (NCBI): domain Eukaryota; kingdom Viridiplantae; phylum Streptophyta; class Magnoliopsida; order Cucurbitales; family Cucurbitaceae; genus Benincasa; species Benincasa hispida. The sequence goes on from NC_052351.1 coordinate 46,133,640, forward strand.
ATAAATACGTGTTTGGTAAATCATCCCAATTTTGTTTTTGAATTTTATGGTCCAAACAGTTTAAATTTTGTAAACAATATTTTTATGCTTTCATTATATCCAATTTTTTAATTTAAAATTTATATTGCAGGATTATATTCAATAAAAACTTCAAATTAAAAATACAATATATTATGTTACAAACTTAACTCTTTTCTTTTTTCTTTTCAAAAAGTATAATATGTATCAAGTAATGTATTGTAAATTAAATAATATTATTATCGACTGACATAATGCTTATAGTGCTCATACTATCGACCTCGATGTCAGAGGTTCAATTCCCTCAGTTCACATTTTAATTACAATACATTTACAAAAAAAGAAAAAAAGAAAAGAAAAAAGACGATAGACAATTGCCTAGAATTTCATTGATAATAGATTTCGATCTTCTAGATCAAGAAGCTGATTTGAAATTGTTGTGAAAATGAAAAACAATAATAAAACCTTTCTCAAACTCATTTTAAATAGAGTATACGACCTTTTTAAATTTATTATTATTATTTTTATATAATAATTACGATGATGGAAATTAAGCCTCCGATCTTTAGAAATTTATTACCTTACTATTATCAAGGGTTAGCTAAACTCATTTTTTACTCAAATTTCTTACCTTACTATTATCAAAGTTATAATTTGTGAGACCATTTTTAAGCAATTTTATTAAAAAGAGAGTTTGATATTTGATATTATTTTTAAATAACTTTTGAAATGAAAATGTTAAATATTAAAATTAGAAATTTATTTGCATTCATACCCTTTGGTTGTTTGACATGTTCTCTTGCATAAATTGTTGTAAATAATACATAATAGTAGGATGGAAGATCGAACTTTCGATCTTTAAAGAGAAAGGTCATGCCACTGTTGAACTAACCTCATTTTGACTCCTCTTGTGTAAATTAAATATCATCATTAATTGAAAATATTCAATTAATTGGATAAAATATTTTGAAAAACTTTAAATACAATTATTAAACAAACTTAAAAAATAAAAATAAAAAATAATGTTACAAGGTCACGAAAGAGAAAGAGCGAAAGAAGAAGGTGAAGACTTTCTATGATAAGATCTCATATTACTAGTATGTTTTGGATGATTCTAAAATTGTTAAAATTACTTTTGTTATTTTCAAAACCACTTAAAATATGCTCTCGATCATTTAAAAATAATTATAAGAATATGAAAAACATGTTTAAAAGTATAAATCTATATATCAAATTGATTTTAAGTGATTAAAAATATATTTAGGAGTTGTTTTAAACCCAACAAAAATGATTTTAATGATTAAAAAATTACTCGTAGACATCCATTATTTTTTTTTGGGTTAAAAAACTATTTATATAATTTTAATTTCATTTCAAAATCACTTACAAACCTCCACTATTCTTTTTTAGAATATTTTAATTATAGATGGTAACAAATAACTTTTGGCCATGTAAAGGTGGAAAAACAATGCTTAACGAACAAGTAGGTACTGTCAACCAAAATAATTGGAAAAAATCAGTTTTAATATTACTTGTCGGTTGTATCCATTTTGAGCACTTCTGATTTTATTAAATTGAGCTATAAGTGTTAGCAATTCTTTATCTACCGTCCAATTTCTTCTTAATTTGTTCACTAATTTTAACAGACAAAAAAAAAAAAAAAAAAAAAAAAAAAAAAAGATAAAAATCGTCATAATATCACCAATAAAATAAATTGATTTTTTTTTTCTAAAAAATAAGTTTGACTAATGTACAAATTAAATAACATATCTAAAATTCACAAATTTTCGATAAAAGTTTTTGCTCTAATATTGTTTTCTCTAAATTTTTCTTTTTAATTTCACATTGTACATCTATTTTACCATTCATTAAACGTATAATATAATAGGAAACTTTTTTTTTTCCTTTTGTTAATGTTATTCGGAACAAAAACTTATTAGAAGGTTAAATTTGCAATATCTTTTAAAGTTTAGGGTTAAGAGTTGATACAACTCTAAATAATATTTTTAATATGAAATTGCCATAATAAGATCATCTCTTAATAACCTTTAAACTTGGATTAAAAAATTTGCATGTTTCTTAATAACTATTTAGATACAAATTTGGAATATAATTGATAAATTCTCTTTTCTACATCTAACAGTGCAAAATTATTAACCACATTGTAACGATCTCGTTAAAGAATTTCTCTGTGACATTATTGAGATCATTTGATTCAAATTACACAAGCATATTGTTAGAATAAATGGTATGTAACTCTTTATGTAGGGTTACATCTTTTCAACTTCATAACTTGTGTTCCTTCATGAATGAGTATTTGAATAATCACGAATTAATCTATAAATATGTCATTTCTTCAATTTGTTTTCTCAACATTTTCCGTAGCATTTCCTTCATTTAAAATTTCTCTCCATTTTCAAAATTTACTGAAGAAGTTCGGTATATCCACAAAGTTTAGTTTGTTAGTCTTATAGACGGGATGCTACATCTATAAAAAAAAAAAAAAGGTAATTTATTCTATCTTGGGAGACAATTACTTTCTAAACTCAAACACTAATGTGAGTAAATTTGTCTTAGACAATGAGCTCATATAATTTTTTGTATATGAAAGTTGTGATTTTTATAGTTTCATGTGCTTAAATTTGTTTCTTATATATAATTTTCTACATAGTGGCCGTAATTGTGAATGCCCATACCAAGAACAAGAAGCAAATGATAGGAGATATGAAGAGCCCATACAGAAGCTATTTTTCAATTTGATTTTGTTTTTAAAAGATTTTTGATAATCACGTGATCTAAAACTTTGAGAACTTTTATTCTTATCCTTTGTTTTTTCCCCTTTCTTGGAGACAAATATTTAAGGGAAATTAGAGGAAATAGCAAAATCAATGGGTGCCTTTTGATTTTTGTAAAAAAAAAAGGAAAAGAAAATAATAGTTTTTTTTTTGACAGAAGTGTACCCCGCACTGACATAATTTTTTTATTTCCAAATTGTCCCTTGGCATGGTCAACTAACCATTTTTTCGAGTAATATATAATCACAATATCGTGTATAAATTCTCAATAGAAATATATTATAAATGGAATCATTTGTAATGAGACTATGCACCAATTCTCAATAGAAATATAGTATAAATGGAATTGTCGGTTATGAACCTTTAACCTAAGTGATGCAAGAGATTAATGTGCTAGATTTTTCTCCAATTTTAAATTTTGAATTGGCAGTTTCATACATGTTTTGTTAAACAAATTTTCGAAAATATTTAGAATTAATCCATATTTAATTTGTTTATCACCATTTTGATTTTAGTTTATAATACATCTTTAGATTTTATATTATTTTTTTTATTATTTAAATTCAAATTAAAAGCTTTTATCCTAATTAGGATTGTACTCAATATTTTATACATATCATCTAACAAACTGTATATTTCATTTAAGTTTTATCATTTTTTTGTATTTTTTTAATCATTTGTGATTCATTATCATCTTATTATATTATTATACCATTAATTTGTTTTTTCGACAAACAAATAAATATTTATTTTTGCAATCTTGTTGATTTTGCCATGCCTATATAACGAACGACTTCTTTCGTAGGTTTCGTGATTGATAGAATTATAAATACGGTATAATTGTTGAAGTTTAAATAAAAATGGAATTATGTGGTGTAATTGTAAATAAACGAGCTCCCCTTACTGATTTCTCTCCCTCAAATTATATTTGAATTTATATTTCATTATTAAATTAAATTTTATCTAATTACCTATCGAATTAATCACAATAAACAAAAACTTTCTGATTTTTATCTCCAATTTATATTTGAATTTATTTTTTATTATTAAATTTGATTTTATCTAACTAACTTTCTATTTGTTTAAATATTTGTTTCAAATTCGTTGTATCTAAATATTTTTTATTATTTTAAACATATTATTATCAAATTAATTTGATATTTTTTTCTTTTCATATTTTCGATGTTTTCAAATTTTCATATAGAAATACGTAAAAATAACTTGTTGTACTTAAAAAGAAACATACAAATGAGAATTAAACTTTAAATGTTTGAAACATATATATATAATTTATTATTATTATTATTATTAAAATAAGATAATAGAAAACCCTAAATCTCATATTCTTCCTATTAGGATGGTTGCCGATTTTTTTCGCTCGCACGCATGTTTCTGCTTTTGTTTCTACCTTGAATATCGTTTTCAACAATGATGTTTTGGGATTGGTAGTATTTAAAGTTGGCTTTCAAGATCCTATGAGCAAAATGCTCACGTGGACGGAAGACGACGAAACTCCCTACAACTGGTTTGGTATCAAACGCAATCATATTTCCAATAGAAACATTTCTAATGGCCCCTACTGTCTTGTCGTCCATTTTTACTTTTTGCTTGCTTCTGGAATATTTAGATTATGTGTATTTGTGGTTTAGAATGTTTAGGTAGAGCGTATTTGTGGTATTCGAGTTGTTTTTGAACTCGTATATCTTTGCATTCTCGTTTGTACTTAATTTTGTTATTTAATGATAATTTTGTCATTTACTAATTAATATTTTCTATTATATAAATTCATTTTGCTATTTTTATAATTTTGTAATATTTTTACATTTTTCCAAATGAAACTTTTAAATTTGCTATTTCTCTTGTTAATCCAATATTTAATTTAGTTGGATTATCAATTATGGGCCGTCAAAATAATATATTAATTTCTCGATATACTTGGTAAGTATTAAAAATTAAGTTTACTTTTTATGGATTCAAAATTTGTGTTATAATGCCGCAAATAATAAAAGTGGCAAAAAGTGAGATATAAACTTATAATCTTATCGTAAATTTGATTTGAAATCTAATAACAAAATTAAAAAGTAAACTTAGACCATTATCTTTATGGAAGAAGAGTAATAATAGTTAGGAGAGATATATTACAAAAGTAAACTTAGAAGATTTAATAAAGTTAACAAAATTTCTGAGACGGCCACTTATATAAAAAATATGACTTGAAGATTTAATAATAATTGAGTTACATTCGTTTTAGCTTAGTTGTCATCTTACATTATTAATAAACAAAAAATAAATATAAGATTAAGATTGTTATTCTTTCTTTGTTTAATAAAAAAACCAGTCTCTTTAATTGTTAAAATATATTGTACTAAACAAAAAATTAAAACACGTTTTTGAATATTTTTTATTTTGAGATTGTTTCAAAAACGGTATCTTTTGATAAAATAATGGAAATTAAAATCTCTGCTAATATATAAAAAATAGAAAGCATATATAATATTATTTATGAGATTGTTATCGCCATTTATTTCATCTAAAAACTATCGTTAAAATAATTTATATAGTCAATTTTCACATTTAAATTATCATGTCATGAAACTATCGTTAAAATCATTTATATAGTCAATTTTCACATTTAGATTATCATGTCAATTTATATAAATGATGTAAATGATATCTTATATGTTATCCAATTTTTATATACACGATTAATTATGTAGGAAATTTCATTAAACTTTTATAATAAAATTGTGTATGGCTGTAGGTTTTTTTTTTCTTAAAAAAAATTTATATAGTAAAAGTTATTCGGTACTTATACTCTTATACACTAGTTATTGCATCAAATTTCATTAGCAAGAGATTTCATTTATTTGTTTATTTATTTATTTTTGTTTTGGAGTACAGATTTCACTAAATCTTATACAGTATGACTAAGAGAAAATCGTTAGGAATTTTAAACTACAAAAATGAAAATGTTTTCTTTTGAAAAGAGTATTTATTACCTAGAAACTAAATGTTTATAAATTTTGAGAAGAAAAACATAAAAGTTGAACGATTAATTTTATGTTAAAATATCATTTTGATCCCTATATTTTAAGAATTATTTAATTTTAGTCTCTGTACTTTCAGTTGTCAAATTTTGGTCTATGTATTTTTTAATAAATCTTAAATTTAGTCTCCAATAGTTTATTATTGTTTCTTATTTTTATTTAACATTTATATTATAAATTTTGAGAACATACTTACATGTTGTATAACCTTGGATGAATATTATTATTATTATTATTATTATTATTTAAACAATTTCGATCAAAATTAATTCTGAGTGGCTAAATTTAAGATTTATTAAAAATATAAAGATAAAATTTGATAATTAAAAATATAGAAATTAAAATTAAACAAAATTCAAAGCATGAAAATAAATTTAAGAATTTTTTTTTTGAGATAATTTTATCGAGGCAGTCAAAGTACATGACCAAAAAAGATTATTTTTCAACCATATATTAATTTTTCTGCTCCATTTCGCCAAACTTAATTTTATATTTAATAATTTATTGTTGAATTACATCACGCTCCTCACATAAAGATGCAAATACGTTTTTTTAGTGAGAGAGTTAGCCGGATGAAGCCGCAAGCCGATAAAGACGGCTCCTCAACTCAACAATCTCCACGACTCGGCTCAAGCGAAGCCGCCCCAGCCACAGCCAGTTTCAAAACACGCGCAAAATGAAAGCTCTTAAACCCCACTCTTCGCCGCTTAATGAGTGGTCATAATTAAACTTCCGTTTCCCTTTTTCACTTCGGCGGCGGCAGCAAGGACCATCGCCGGCCGCCGGCTCCACCATGGATCCAACAGCTGAGAGACACTTATTTATGATTTATTATTTTATGAATAATACTCGTAAAAAAAAATTTCCCGGTGGGATCAACAGCTCAGATGCAATAAGGCAATTATTATAGAGTGGTAGACAGAATAATCACACGTGACATAGAGCATAAAGTGCTTCAGTTTCTAATAAAAGTTTACAACTTTATTTATTAAAGTCAAATTTATAGGTTCTCTTCAAACCCTAAAAATAACCTTTGGAATGTACTTGTATTTATATTACCAAATTAGGAATGTTTCTTAACTCGATGGATAGTAATTAATCATCCATTCATACTCTTATGAAGTAAGAGATTTGATCTTTCATTTGGTAATTATTATACTAAAAAATACTAATATTTTTAAATTAAATTAATTAATATATGTTGTAATAATTCAATTGTATACTATTTAAATGAAAAATTAAGTCAAGCATAAATATTAGTCATGGTCTCAACTTTAAAATGTTTCAATTGATTAACTTGATTGCATGTTTTGAATTGGTTGATTAACTTGATTGAATGTTTTGAATTTGCTGAAAACATTATTATATTTGTTTTGATTTTTGGAAATAAACGAAAAAAAATTCAATCAATTATACTAAAAAAATGTCCAATTACTTTTTATATAGCTCGATCACTAAAAGACATTCTTTTTAGTGCAATCTAAATATAGTCCGATCGAAATAAATATAGTACAAAAGTAATAGGTTTTTCCTTTTCCTTTTACTAGCAAGTAGTCAAAGCAAATATATATATATGTATGTATGTACGCCAATGGTAGCTTTTACCCTCCATTTTTTTCGTAACATCTTCGATTCGCATTTGACACATAATCAATTATTACATTTTTTTTATTCCATAGACCTTGTATGACATATAAATCAATTGTGAATGAATGAATATAAAACTTTTTCCTCTATTTTATTTTATGGACCTCGTAAATAACTATATACTTTATATTTTAAAAAAAACAATAGAAAATATAGTTTGGAATTTTTTTTGTAAAAATAATGAAACATAGAGTTAGGAGATGTAAAGAATGAAAATTGGAAGGATGTATAGAAAGAATATCACTAAGAAGATAAGAAGTAATGAACTATAATAGTAGTGACAAATATTTTTCGAGAGTGTAAGATTCAAACACATTAAATAAGAAAATCCGGCCCGTGGTGGTGACGGAGGTCATAGTGGTGGAGATGGAGCCACAAGTCCACCATGGATGGGAGGGAGAAAAAGCCATGCACAACGTGCCACGTGGCACCCGGTTAAGGAGGGAATTGTCGGGACGGGAGGCCCGCTACCCGCCCCAACACAACCCGCATTCAAATTTCCCGGTCCGGCCACTAACTAAGACTTTCAAGTCAAATGGGTTCGTTACAAAATTATTATTAAATAAAATAAATCTGTTATCTCTTATTATTATTATTATTTATAATATCGTTTTCGCGGTGACCAAAACGTTTGTCATTTGACTGCTGCTAAGTGCACTAGGTGAGGTGGAAGCACCAATAAAAAAAAGGCTGTTAAGAAGATTTCGTCACACATAAACAAAAAAAATATTTGTAGCTTATTATTATTAATTTTTTGATTAATTAAACGTTGGGTTTAGTGGAAGAAGTAATGATTAGCGAAATGGATTTAGACGCCACTAATTTTACCTTCAAGCACAAAAGGATCAAAATTCGGAGCATGTTCCATAGTTGAGATGCACATGGGACCCTCGATTTTCGCGCCCCCCCCCCCCCCCTCCATTTCCACTCAACATTTTTTTTTCACTTTTTGGGAGAAATAAAACTTTATTTTTCTTTGTGTGTCCTTCTCCTTGTGTGAGTAAAAGATCAAAGAGAAGTAAAGGATGTATTTTTCCAAGATTAGGACAGAGAGAGTATGAGCAAATATAGAAGAATCTTGAAAAAAAAAAAAAAAAAAAAGATGAAGAAAATACATAAATTTGATACCATTTATCTAAGTAGAGATTGTATGGTGTATGGGTGGGGCCTTTGTTGATATATATATATACACATCAAAATCCAAAGATTGGAAGTGGGTTCTAAAAGGGATTAGTCATTAGAGTAAGTGCACTAAGGGGAGTACCCAATGCTTCCACTCAAAGTGATGGAAGACACCCTTTTCACATTTAGAGAGAGAGAGAGTGAGCACTTGCCTATGATTTTTTGGCTTTTTATTAGATTTAAAATTTAAAATTAATTTTTTTTACATCATAATCATAATTAAAGAATAAATCTAATCTCTTGACCTATATCTGAGATTATAAAAAACAACTGATATTGTCCATGTCATAATGTAGCATAATTTGATACTTGCATTGTGTATTATATCAAATTGATCATATAATTGTCTTTAAAACAAATATTTATTGCTATAACAAGATTGACATATTTAAATTAGGTAGAGAGACATCTTTTTTGAAACATACATTTTGATATGACTCTAAAAAACTTTATTCCGAGATAAGTTCAAAATTTTTATTAAAGCATTACATCATATCTATACAATAATTAAGCAACCATGGGAGCTACAATGTTTAAAAAAAAGATTTTTAATTAGAAGAATGGATTCGTTTAGTGGAAAAGTGTACTTGTTTATTCATTCTAAAGGGAAGTCTATTTTATGAGTGTGCATATGATTTTAGATTGTTTGGGATTCAAAGTTACTATTTATTTACACTTTCAATTATAGTTATAGAATATGCCTTTGAAAAAAAAAAATTGAAAAAAGAGAGCCTTTTTTTCTTGCTAAGAGGGACATCCTATTATTTCAATTTTGATGCTATAATTAGATAATTATACATAATATTAATAAACTCAAGCAATTGTAATTGTGAGATATAATATTAGGCATGTTGGGAATAGTTTACACATTTCAATTATTTATATGTTGTGTAATGACATTTGGTAATGATTGATTTGTATGATTTACTCAATTAAAAGTTGTACCATAGTTGTATTTTTTTTTCTAATTTTTTTCAAAAGGGTTGTTTAAGTATATGAGTAACTTTTTTCTTTCTTCATTTATTTTCTTTATTGTTGTACGATTTCAAAATATTAGAAAAAAAAATGTTTCCAAATCGAATCTTAGATCTATTTTTGAATTGATCATTTGGATACATTAAAAGAAGAAAAAAAGAAGAAGATATAGTACAATCAATAAAGAAATCATAATTTTATTGAATGGTTTCTATTTGAATCTTTTTGTTTTTTGAGTTTCTATATTTAAATATTCTTTCTTTACTTACATAATTTCAATATTAACTATCATCGAAAAAATGGATATTAGTTATTGGAAGCATCAGTAAAATATGTATTTAATGTATATTTCAAAAATCCTAAAGATCTATGTTCGACAGATTTCTCAAAATTTCATATAAACTAGCAAGAAAGGGGATAAGGACCCCTTTCAAGGAAGTTTTCTAACGTCCCCGAAATCAAAATCTAATTTAAATTAAGGCAACTACATTTTAGTTTGGAATTTGAAGTGCGCTCTTGATTTAAATAGATTAGGATAAGGTGGAACAAACACTTATAAGACATCATCGGTCGATTAATTCCTAATAGTATGAAAAAAGGAATAAAGTAATGGAAGAATATTTCTTTGTATTTTTTTTTTGTAAAAACTTGAATAAAAATTGTTTCCTTCGAACGATAGATGTAGACAATATTGAATCAATATCTTCCTCTTATTTGATCTTTCGTTGTTTTGATTTATAGCTCCGCATTCAGAGTATTTATAATTGTTTTTTGATAATTTGTTATATTTTTTGTGTGATCTATTATCTTTTTGAGTTATCCGATTAAAATTATGGTCAATTTTGAAACATCTCATTTATAATATAGAAAAATTTCAAATCTTAGAAGATAATTTTATATGTTCATTTTCATTTCCATTTTTGAAATTAGTCTAAAATGATATTTCAAGAAAAGAAAAGAAAAACAATCCATTCGAGTAATTTTCAAAAATATCAGTTTCAAAAATAAAAATTAGAAATAAAATAACTATAGAACAAATCCAAATAAATAATTAATAGGCAAACATTAATTAAAAGTAACAAAAGAGAAATTTCCCAACAAATACTCCACTCTCTTTTCTGTCTTTGGTCCCCCTTATACGTCGTACTTAGGAATTAATACACAGTTTCAAGCTATTAAATGATTGTCCTCCAATTTGGTGACCTTAATACAAATAATAATTCAAATATATCTTACTTTCTTTTAAATAAAAAATAAGCTTTTAAATTAGATTTTAATTATATCATATTAGGGAATGACTTTGGGTTTTGACTCATGGCCAAAAATAAAAAATAAAAAAAAATAGGGTTATCCTACCTCGGAAGACTTGATTTAGTAAAGAAGTTTATATACCAAAACTTGTAATTAATAAAACTTTTCCTGCATGCGTTAAAATAATTAATTTTGGAGGATTTTGTTTTGAAGGTGCATGTGTGTGCGCGGGCAGAAACTTTTCTCTGCTCCCTCCTCCATTCTCAATTCAATCGAAGATTTTCCAATTTTTTTGGGTGGATCTTCACAGAATAATTGAAAATCTCTAATTACCACTATATTTCTAGAGTATTTTTTTTTTTTTTGCAAATTTGTCCAACTAAAAAATTTAGCAAATTTTCACAGGTAAATTAAGTTCTCTCTCCACTATAAGTTTGTTTGTTTGCTTTTTTAAATTAAAAAAAAAAAAAAAAAAGTTACACAAACCATGGGTTTAATAAATCAAACTTTTTTCTTTACCACATAAATGCATGCCGCGTAAATTTAAACTTTCCCAACTATAGCTTATCAAACTTTATAAGCTTATTAAAAATGTATACTGAGATTATTGTGGTAAAAGAAATTGAAACTTCAAAACCCATAAAATCAATTTGAAAGATGCAATTTAATAATATAATAAAAATAAATAAATGTCAAAACGATGAATGGTTGACTATCTTAATCATTAGGCTTCTATCAAAGCTTCAGTGGTCTCATACATGTCGAGTTGAAGAAAGCCAAGTTTTTTGTGATGTGAAGATTATAATAATATATATATATTAAAGATAGATAGATTAATTAAAATACGATTTTAATTTCTATATTTTAAAAGTTTTTCAATTTTAGTTTCTCGTGTACAAAAAAAAAAAAAAAAAAACATAAATTTAGTCCCATCCAATTACTTGTTTATTGTTATTTATTATCATTTTCATAATAAATTTTGTTAATACTTTCACCAATTACATTTCATTACATACAAATTATCATTATTATTTTTAACCAATTTCAATAAAATTAGCTTTAAAAGATTAAATTTAAGATTTATTAAAAAATATATAGACTTAAGCTAAATATTTAAAAGTAAAAAAAACTAAAATTAACAACAATCAAAATAAAGAACCAAAATAATATTTTAACATAAGTGAATCTATGAAACTAAAAGTGTCGAATCATTTAATTATGTCCAATATAAGTCTTTAAATGTTCAAATTTGTCTAATAAGTACTTGACCTATTCGACATTTTTAAAACAGTATGGATGTATTAGACATACTTTATAATAATTCATACTTAGTAGAAAATGAACATTCGTCTTAAAAGAAAATAAAAGAAAGCAACTAAAAAAAACATCACATTATACTTAAATTTCATGGAAGTCTAGCCATGAAGAAGAAACATAAATTCTAGTATATGAAGTAGATGGTTTCCTACCTTTTTGTTGACAATATATTAATTTCCACACGACATGTTGCCTTTAATATTACAAGTTTACCTAATTACCTGGATGTATCAAAACCTTAGTACCATGATTAATGTTTAAATAGTCAGTTTAAAATACAATTTTAATCTCCGTCTGCCTTTAAAGTATTTTTTTCATTTTAGTTTTAATATTTTGAATTGTCCAAATTTAATAGTTATGTATTTCCAATATTTTTTAAATCAAGACCATAAATTATTTTCGTTTTAACAATTTATATAGAAATGTTAATAGGATTTTTTTAAAATAAAAATTTAACAAAATAAATAAGCCATATGATCTGATCCAGTTTATATTATTATTATTATTTTTTTAAAGTATAAGTACTATATTTGATTCATTCAAAATATATGGATCAAAATGGAACAAATCTAATTTCCATGACGATGAATCAAATAATAATTTTATGTAAATAGTGCGAGTTTTTTTTTTTTTTTTCCTTGTAAATGCAACAGTCAAAGTTGTTGTGAGTCTCTTTATGAATGAATAAAGTACATTGTTTTTCATTTGGTTCGGTTTATTGATGGAGATATCTCTTTATTATTTGTTTTAATTTATATATATGTAAGGTTAAATTATAAATTTAGACCTTAAATTTTGAAAAGTTTGTTTATTTGGTCCGAACTATCAATTTTATATCTAATAAATCTCTTATAAATTCTGAATAAGAATTCAAAGTTTACCAATTAAAATTATTAAAAATTAAAGTGAATTATTAGATACATAAAATTAAAGTTCAATTACCTATGTAAAAATTAAATGTTTAATTTTAATTTTGTATCTAATAAATTCTTATATAATTCTAAATTTCAAAAAATCAATGGGTCTATTATTATATAAATTTAAATTTTATGTTTAACAAAATTCGAAACTTTCAATTTTATCCAATATATTATGATACATTTGGGTTGTAGTTTGTAGTTTTTTGAAAATTCTGTTAATGTTTTCTCATCATTTCTTACTCAATAGCTTTCAAATTTTCTAGATAAACATTTGAATTCTTATATCCATTTTCAAAATAAAATCGAAAACTTTTATTAATTATTAAATTTTGACTTTGGATTTTAAAAAATCTTCTAATATATTCAATAAACATAAATTAGTA
>NC_052351.1:46148339-46160452 GCF_009727055.1 Benincasa hispida
AAGTATTTTTTTCATTTTAGTTTTAATATTTTGAATTGTCCAAATTTAATAGTATATGTATTTCCAATAAATTTTTTAAATCAAGACCATAAAAATTATTTTCGTTTAACAATTTATATAGAAATGTTAATAGGATTTTTTTAAAATAAAAATTTAACAAATAAATAAGCCATATGATCTGATCCAGTTTTATTATTATTATTATTATTTTTTTAAAGTATAAGTACTATATTTGATTCATTCAAAATATATGGATCAAAATGGAACAAAATCTAATTTCCATGACGATGAATCAAAATAATATTTTATGTAAATAGTAGCGAGTTCTTTTTTTTTTTTTTCCTTGTAAATGCAACAGTCAAAGTTGTTGTGAGTCTCTTTAATGAATGAAATAAGTACATTGTTTTTCATTTGGTTCGGTTTTATTGATGGAGATATCTCTTTATTATTTGTTTAATTTATATATGTAAGGTTAAATTATAAATTTAGACCTTAAATTTTGAAAGTTGTGTTTATTTGGTCCGAACTATCAATTTTATATCTAATAAATCTCTTATAAATTCTGAATAAGAATTCAAAAGTTACCAATTAAAATTATTAAAAATTAAAGTGAATTATTAGATACAAAAATAAAATTAAAGTTCAATTACCTATGTAAAAAATTAAATGTTTAATTTTAATTTTGTATCTAATAAATCTCTTATAAATTCTAAATTTCAAAAAATCAATGGGTCTATTATATATAAATTTAAATTTTATGTTTAACAAAATTCGAAACTTTCAATTTTATATCCAATATATTTATGATACATTTGGGTTGTAGTTTGTAGTTTTTTGAAAATTCTGTATGTTTTCTCATCATTTCTTACTCAATAGCTTTCAAATTTTCTAGATAAACATTTGAATTCTTATCCAATTTTCAAAATAAAAATCGAAAACTAATTTTATTAATTATTAAATTTTGACTTTGGATTTTAAAAATCTTCTAATATATATACAATTAAACATAAAAATTAGTAGATGAAAGTGGTATGCATAGATTTAATTTTTATAAATAAAAACAAAAAATGAGCTTAGAGACAAAATTTGTAATTTTAAAAGTTGAAAACCAAATCTACAAACCTCAAAGTTGATAGATTACATTATCATTTAACCTATAATTAAAATAAAAAATCATACAATATTTTATCTGAAGAAAAAAAAATCTCACCAATTATACTGTTATTAAGAAAACCATCAAAAAGTTATATTAGCTTTTACAAATAATATACAAAATTAATATTAAAGACCCCAACTTAAATCGATTATTATAATTCATCTTAAAATAAAAGTTTCGAGAGCTTTTTTTATTATTATTATTACTTTTAAGATAATTTGCGAGTCCAATTACTTCAATTTAAGTAAAACATCTCAAATTTATACAAACTTATAACATATTTACTAAAATTAAAAGATCAAAATTTAAATTTATAAGATATGGTAGTATCAAAATCTAATTTTCATCCTGTCCCATCAAAATCTCAAAAAATAATAAAAGAAAAATTCTTCCATAGTATTAAAGAATGAGAGTGGTTGGCTCACCATAAAATGAAAAGCCAACCATATATGCATATTATTCCAATTTCTCAAAATTTTCTCCTCGTAAGCTTACGTAAGCATGACGACATATAAAGCAAATGAAAAAGAAATGGAATATTAGAATTAAATTAGCTGAAAATATTGGTAGTGGAGAGGGAGAAGGAAAGAGGAAACTTGTAGGTTTTTTTCTTCTAATTTGTCCAAAAGCTTTTTATTGTCTCTTATGATGGATTTTTTAAAAAAAAAATATAATAATAAATAAATTGAATTAAAGTATGCTTATTTTAGTTAATTTCTTCTACTTTCATAATATTTATCACACACATTACTCTCTCGTATTTGAGAATCTTTATGATTATTGATAGCCAAAGGGGAATCTTTATGATTATTATCTTCTTTAATGTAGGGACAAAGAAGAATGAGGGGGAGATTTTACTACATTTTTTTATAATTAATTTAATTGATACCCATTAATTAAATTAATGAATTTTCAAATGTTCCTATTACATTAAATTCGATTTTTATAAATTATCGTCATTAACATAGATAAGTGGCATAAACGATTAAGCTAAATAGATAAAAAATATATATCTTTTTTACATATTTATTATTATTTTATCTAGTTGACTACTTTTCTTACGGAAAAATCCTCGATTCTTATCCCATTAGAAATGTCATGTTAATACAACGATATCAATAGTAAAAACTTATTAACATCGACATTAAAAAGATATTAACTTGAGTCAAAGTAAGCTTGACTCAATGAATATTGACATGACTTCGTCCAAGAGGTTAGATGTTCAATCATCCACTTTATAGTTGTTGTGTTAATTAATATATATATTAACCCGAGAGTTGAGGTTAGATAGCTTGAATCTTAACGTTGTGGACTTAGAAAACTTATACCTTAAACCATATAAGTAATTCTATAGTTAATTATAACTAATATGTATGTGTATATATATATATCTTTTTCGTTGAGAAGTATAACTAATATATATATTTTAGATAAAATTTCAAAAATTACTCTCCAACTTTGTTATTTGTATTTAAAAGGACAGTTTTTTTTTTTTTTTAATGTTTCAAAAAGATCATTGCATTAAAAATTTATTTTTTGAAAATAAGTATAGTTTCTGATCCCAATTTTTATTACAAGGTCAAAGTATTAGTTCTTTCACACTTTCATTATTTACTTTTGTTTTCTCCCAGTAGATCTTATACTTAAATGTTAAGTAGAATCTAATTACAAATTAAATTATAATGAAAAGATTATTTTTTAGACATGAAAAAGAAAATCTTGAGATTTGAATCCGACAAAAGCATTGTAGTAATTAAAGATTTTGTTTAGTGTAAAACATTGAATAGATACTTTATTTGCGTTTCTGGTGGTTCGGAACAGCGCCTCCGCCGATCTCGGCGTCGGGAAATTCCCCCATTGATTCTCTTCTCTGTGCAATTACAGTTTTGCCCTTCCCCATTGCCACTGCCACTGTCCATTGGATTGTATATCCCTAGGCATTCGATCCTTTTTCTCATTTCTTTCACATATAAAATAGAATAAAATAAAATAAAAAATAAAAATCCTTTCGAACTAACACATTATACGATTTTTCGATTTAATCCAACTTTTATACTACTTTTCTAGGACATATAATATTTCGAGAAAATATTAATTTACACCTTAAATTTTGAATTGTATCAATTTAAATAATAAATTAATAATTATATTAATTTAAATCTTGTCACACCGATACGAGTGATTTATACAAGTTGGTGATCTCACGACGAACGAAACAGTTCATCAAACCATTTTTCGTCTCGACTCTTCTGTTAGCTTCTTGAGAGCCTTCTCTCTATGCTCTATTCAACTTTCTAAAGTATATCAATTAAAACTTCAAATTAATAATTGAATCAATTTAAATCTCGAAATTTTATAAGTGTATCAATTTAAATCCTAAATTATGTATCATATGAATAAATTTATGAAAATTTAAGGTTTAATAACATATTTATGAAAGTTCATGATTTAAATTGATACAATAATTAGTTTAAGGTTTAAATTGATACAATTTCCAAAGTTTATAGATATAAAATGATATTTGTCTTAATTTTTTTTTGTGTGTTCACATGTGAACTTTGTTTTGTTCCTTTTACGCAATATTTAATGTATTATCGTTAAATGATGTTGTTGTAGCTACAAATTAATGAGACTAAGTACTTTTAATATGTGAAATTTTCTCTATTTTCTTTACATATTTGAGTAAAATAAAGTTTAAAACGAATTTTTGGAATGGTTTTGTTTTTTATTTTTGAAGTTTTGGAAGGTTTGTTGTACGCTTTCAAGTTTAAAATATTAACTATTTTGATAAATGATCTGGTAAGAATTTATTTTATTTTTAACCTCAATTTTCTAAAAAAAAAATTATCTCTGAACTCATTTAATAACTATTCCGTTTTTTGTTTTCTATTTTTACAATTTAATGTTAGTTTATTTTCCCAAATTACTGGCCCTGGATTTCACTTTAAATGATAGTCAAATTATATATATATATATATATTCTTTATTTTTCTGTTAGTTTTTATTATAAGTCCAAGTATTTGTTTTTTCACTCTAGACAATATAACATAAAAAAATACAGGTGGCAGACTAACCTAAGAGTTTAGAAGCTTAATTTTTAAAAATTTAAAACTAAAACTTTGGTGACTATTTTATTTTTTAAAATTAAGTTTATATCATCTACATTTTTTATCATGATTTTTTACCATGATTTACATTTTTTTAAGTACAATTATTGAATTCTTAGCCATATTCAAAGAACAAAAATAATTTTTTGAAAGCTACTTTTTTTAGTTCTCAAAATTTGACTTGGTTTTTCAAACCATTTGTGAGAAGTAAATAACAAAGAAACAAATTTAAAGGTAGAAGTAATGTCCATAGACTTAATTTTTAAAAAGAAAATGGTTATCAAATGGGCTTTAATAATTAAAGTCCCATTTGATAACCACTTTATTTTTTATTTTTAGTATTTAAAAATTAAGCATATTTCTTCTTAATTTTTATAGTAATTTGCATATTTTTTTAAAGTAGAATGGAAGTAGTGTTTATAAACTTGATTTTAAAAAATAACAAATAAAAAACTAAATAATTTCTAAATATTAATTTTATCGGTATTGTAAGATTGTGTTACTACCGAGTAATAGCTTACTAAGATCTTTGTTTCAACAAATAAATGTGCCTTTTGTATATATTAGGTTGCCATGTAAAAATGGTTACTTGAAAAAAGGTTAAATACCAAAATAGGAATTTGGGAGTTAAGGGAGAAAAACAGGAAAACATCTGATAGTTTAGGTCTGACTTGTTAACTATTTAAGTTTATAAATACTACTCTTACTTCCAGATTTCCTTGTTTTGTTATTTATTGAGTAGAAATCCTCAAAATCTAAACCAAGTTTTTTGAAACTAAAAGAATAGTTTTTATTTTTGAAGTCTCTTTAAAAATTCAAATATTTATTTAGA
Source organism: Benincasa hispida (assembly GCF_009727055.1). NCBI lineage: Eukaryota > Viridiplantae > Streptophyta > Magnoliopsida > Cucurbitales > Cucurbitaceae > Benincasa > Benincasa hispida. Next base: position 46,153,435 of record NC_052351.1, read on the forward strand.
AAAGGCAAAAACAACATGAGATAAATTAAGAAAAAATCACAACTAAAAAAATAAAATTATTAAAGTCTTGTTTGGTAACCATTTAGTTTTTTGTTTTTATTTTTGAAAATTAAGTCTATATCATCCACATTTCTTACAATTATTTACATATTTCTTAAGTACAATGGTTGAATCCTTAACCAAATTCAAAAAATGTAAAACTTTTTTAAAACTACTTTTTTTAGTTCTCAAAATTTGGCTTTGTTTTTTAAACAATTAGTGAAAAGTAGATAACAAAGCAAAAAAATTGGTTGTGGAAGTAGTGTCCATAGGTTTAATTTTCAAAAACAAAATAATTACCAAACAAGACCTAAATAATTATCCTGAAGCCTTTTAAAATTAAAATAATATTATGAAAGCTTTAAGCAAATGCATATTAGAAAAAGTTGAACTAACATAATATGTGTATGGTGTGTTTGGTATAACTTTTTGAGTGTTTAATTTTGAGAATAAATCATTTTAGAAAAAATTAAAGTATTTGACAACTACTCAAAATAAATTTTAAAACATTTATTTTTATCAAAAGAGTTTAAATAAAAGTAACTTTTTTGAAAATTCTATTTTTCTCTAGTCAATCCAAAGAGACCTGCAGTTGGTTACAATTTTATTCTCATAAATTGGCAACTTAAAAGTTTATTTTTTTATTATTATTAATTTTAGTACAGCAGTAATAGTATATTCATACCATAAACATATTGGTCGCTAACACATCCCTAGTTGAATAATTTGATTTTAACAATTTTAAGTTGAAGTTCATTTTTTTAAAGAAAAAAAAACCTTAAAAGTTGAAGCTAACTCATTGAATTAAATAATGAATTTGAGATGGCTTATAAGTGGAATATTTTAAAGTGAAATACTTCCCAACACAAGCAAACACTAAATATGTGCTTCCCTAATATTTTGAAATACTTTTAGATATTTTTAGACATTTATTATATAACTAAATACCATAATTTTTTCAAACTTGTCATTATGATTGGCTTAAACATATTTTTTTTACCATTTCAAAATTATATTAAATCCACATTTTATATAAAGTGAAAAACAAAATTTTCCGACATTTAAACTCCATTGCAACCCTTTTATTTTTAGTTATGGGTTATAAAAAATAATTAAGTCAATTTTTTCTTCATTTCTTTTAATATTTTTCATTTTTTTAAAGTAAAAAGAGTTGAATTCTTAATCAAAATAAATAAATAAAACTATTTTTTCTTTAAAAAAAATAAACTTTGACTTGGTTTTTGAAAATATTAGTAGAGGTAGATAAAAAAAAAAAAAAAAAAAGAGGTAGAATATGGGTGTTTGTAGGCTTATCTTTCAAAAACTAAAAAAAAAAAAAAATCAAATAGATACAAAACGAGACCTTAGATTTACGTTTTTTTCTCATCGTCCAAACATATGGTTATATTGTTAAAGTAATTGTTCAAAAACTATATTTTAGTTCAAATAACATGTAAAGATTCAAATAGTTGACCTTTCAATAAAAAAAAATGTATGCTTTAATAATTGAACAATGCCTACATTTGGCCAAGTTTTAACATGTCAGTGTTAGCAAATATGTCGAGATCTCAAGTTTACAAAAATGTTGTTGAAAAAATTAATATTCTTAATTAGTAAATAAACATTTTACTCTTTTAAACCAATTAAAATGTGTTTGCTTATATTATATACATAGTAGAAATTGTTGATGCCAAAAAAATGGATCAACCATGAATTTATTTTTTCGAGAGAGATTTGTCCGAGTGCCTACAAAACAGAAACAAATGAACGACAGTGTGGTGTCTAGCTACACACATTCCAACGTTTAAGTTCGTCTTGTGTTTTTGAGTAACTAGACAGTAGAAAAATAGTAAGGTGTTTGGACATACCTTCGACCAATGATCTTGGTTGTTTTTATAGGGTAGCAAAATGTAATCGATGTTGAGGATTATAATGACCCTCTTAAATCCTTGAAACCGCCGAGTTAATTATTTGAGTGGTACACAATTATTACTAAAACCGATGCACCACTCAAATTCTCATCGTCTTATTAATGACCCATCCATTATGAATATGGACGACTTCAGCCTCAATTGCTCAACCGAACTCTCCTAGGCTGCTCTAAACTTGGACTCCTTATACCTAGGCTTCTTTAGATACTTCCAGGTTCATCACGCCTAGGCTCTTCTAAGCTCTCCTAAACTGCTTTAGGCTTAGACTTATCATGCCTAAATTTCCTTAGACTCTCCTAAGCTTCTTCTAGGCTTAGGCTTCACTTAACTCTCTTAGGCTCCTTTAAGCTCTCCTAAGCTGAGCTCTCCTAGGGTCCTCTCAAGCTCTCTCCTAGGCTCTCCTGAGCTCTACTAAACTCATCTCATGAGTCTTACTGAACTCTCTCTAGGCTTTCCTAAACTCCGCCAAGCTTACTTTTCTCACTAAGCTCTCTTAGGTTCTTTGAGCTCCACTGAGCTTACCTCTCTTAGACTCCTCCATGGGTCCTATTGAGCTCTCTCCTAAACTTCTCCAAGATCCACTGAGCTTTCTTTGAGCTTTCTCAGGCTCTTCCATGAGTCCTTTTAAACTCTCTCCTAGGCTCATATAAACTCTACTGAGCTTACCTCATGGGTCTTACTGAACTCTCTTAGGCTCCCCCATGGGGCATCTTGAGCTCTCTCTTAGGCTCCTTTAAGCTCCACTAAGTTTACCTTATGGGTATCATCGAGCTTTCTCTGTGCTCTTTTAGGCTCTCCCGTGGATTCTCTTGAACTCTCTCTTAGACTCCCTTGAACTCCACTAGACTTACCTCATAGGTCTCACTAAGCTTTGTTGAGCTCTTTTAGGCTCTCCAATGGGTTCTCTTGAGCTCACTCCTATCACTATAGATCTCCTATCTCTCATAACATAAACAGTTGATTAAGAGTTGTTGAGGTTTTATTGGATTGTCGAAGTTTTATTGTAAATTGATTTGGTTGTTCTTGTGTGTATAAATACCCTACACTTGTATTTATCTATTGTGATATGAAATACAGAAAATATTATTCCACAAAAACATTTTGTTGATTATTCTTTATGTGTCACAATTTTTTTTTCTATATAATTAAAATATCGATTCACGTCGATGTTGAATTTATAGAAAGGTAGAAATATTGATGAAAGTTTAATACGGTGCATTTGGCTTGGAATATGAATTTTCTTACTGTAAAATTTTATAATATTATTTTTTGTGGAATTGACATTGCTAGGACCTGACTGAAATAAAATAAAATATTTAGGAATCAAATGAGAACCTAAGTCTTAAAGAAGACGATTTTAATTAATTTATTTATGAACATTTCTGCTTTCAAGAAGGATGTGCCAAAATCTGTAATTGTCAACAAAAGGATCTCGAGATATTATGCATTTATGCGTAGTGGATTATTATTTTTATTATTTTTACTTTTTAATCTAGATGATGAACTTGCTCCTTATTATACATATCTTAAAAGGGTTTTTTAAATATAAAAAAAACATTTTAAAATATTCACATAGTAAAAAGATATAAAAGTTGTAAATATTTTTGGGATTTTTTTTATCTATAAGAAATTTTCTATTTTAAAACTCATAATTAATTTATTTTCTTGGTTGGATTGACTTACTAGTGGTGAATCTTCCAGGTTAGTTGTTTGCCTCATGGTATATAAATTTTTATGATTTAGGATCAAGGATATGTTTAGGATATTTAGAGTCGATTTGGATTGACCTTTTTAAGTATTTAAGTAAGTATTTTTAAGTGCATCTAATTATTAAAAAAAAGTGTTCAAACACTTAGAAAATCGATAAGGCAAATCCTCAAAGGGGAAAAAACACTTTTATAGTGTAACATGCAAACTACAAATTAGTCTATGAGTTATTAGATTTGTGTCAAATAGATCCATGAATTAAAAAAAAAAAATGGTTTAATAGTTTTTTATACTTTTCCTTTTGTATTAATTAGTCTTCAAACTATCTATTTCGTGGGAGTGATTTTGAAATTGTTAAATTCATCTTTGTCACTGTTCACACGAGATTTCAAGAGAAATTTATTTCGTGGAACTTGAACTTTGTATTTGTATTAATTTTGTGGAAAGTGAGTACAATCTCTAATACACAGTATTTTGATGCTTTCAAAATAAACTATAAACTTTAAGCTAGTTGATCTTCTTGGGTGATCGAACTTTGGGCTTGTTGATCTTTTTGGGCGATCGACCTTTGGGCTTATTGATCTTCTTGGGCGATCGGCCTTTGGGCTTGTTGATCTTCTTGGATGATCGGCCTTTGGGCTTAATGATTTTCTTGGATGATCGGCCTTTAGGCTTGTTGATCTTATTAGAGGATTAGTGTTCGTAAGAAGCTTCTGGAGAAACTTGTTTCGTGGAGTTGAACTGTGTTGATGTTGAAGATGATTTGATGCGATGTGGTTCGATCTCTAGTGCTTGATCTCTGATTCTCTCTCGGTTTGATGGATGTGCTTGACTTGAAGAAGAAAAACACCAAATAATCTTGAAGTAGAAGTCTTAGAAGAGTGTTTGTATCTTCAAGGGTCTTCCGTCTTCTAGGAGTGCAACTTCAGGAGTCTTGGGAGTTTTCTGCTTGTTGATGAATTCTCTTTGGGCTCTCTGAAGATAGAATTACTTGTATCTTCAAAGGACTTCAGTTTTGAAGCGTGGTCAGAATACTTATATCTTCAAAGGACTTCAGTCTTCAGAATGTTTGTATCTTCAAAGGACTTCAATTTTGAAGCGTAGTCAGAGTGTTTTATCTTTAAAGGACTTCAGTCTTCAAAATGCTTGCATCTTCAAAGGACTTCAGTCTTCAGAATACTTGTATCTTCAAAGGACTTAAGTCTTTAGAATGCTTATATCTTCAAAAGACTTCAGTCTTCAGGCCGGGTCAACTTCAAGAGTTAAGAAGACTTCTGATTATAGAGAATTCCCCAATAAGCTTTTTGGAGTATAGAATTGCTGACCCCCTCCAAATGAGGAGAACTTATCTATTTATAGAGTTCACAGGCTTGGGCTTGGTTGATCTATGGGCCTGGCATTTGGGCCCAATTAGTTGAACTTGACTTGGTTGGTCATGGGGTTGGCCTTTGGGCCCAATTAATCGGATTTAGGCCTGATTTGACATTTGGGTCAAATTCAGCATATTTTGGACTTAGTTGGACTTTGACCTAAATAATAATATCAAATTGGGTTCAATTAATCTTATCTGATTCAACGGTCACGATAAAACCATGTGCCCTCATCGAAATTTGTCTTCAACCTCAATTCAGGACATATGTCAACTCCTAATTGAGCCCAAATTTAATGATTTGGAATTTCATCAATAATTTAGTAAATACGTGGTAACTTGTGATTGGTCTAAAATTTCTCATTCAACAAATACCCCTTTCGAGATTTATGCATCGAAAAATATAAAGTTAGAATCAAAATCCAAATATATTTGTTCTTGAATTTGCCCTCAATTGATGTGTCAGTCAAACTATGAATTTAGTAAAGTTTAACTTGAATTTGGGATTACATTTGGAATATCGTCAAATTTACGAAAAATTTTGAGATTTGTCCCAATTTAATTTGATTTGAATTTAAGATAAAATTTGGGATATGCCCAAATTTGAATAAAAGATGATTTTTTTTTTCCTTATCCACTCAGTAAAATACTTGAATTTGGAATATGACCAAATTTTAATTTGGGATGAATTTTAGATCTTTCCCACAACTTGATTTTGAACCTAAATTTAGATAAATTTGATATAAAATTTGGAAGAATTTTTAATAATTTGGTCTGAGGATAAAAGTATTTGGATTTGGAATATGCCCAAATTTTAATTTGACTTAATAATTTGGGATAAAAGTATGAATTTGGTGATTTAAGTGGGATAAAAGTTGGAATATGCCCAAATTTTAATTTGAGATTTTATCCTTAATAATTTGACTTGAGCATAAAAGTCTCATAATTTAGATTTTGGAATAAAATTTGGAATATGCCCAAATTTTAATTTGAGATGTATTTGCAATTTAATCTCAATGTTGAACAATTTTGATTTTGAATAAAATTTGGAATTGGTCAGATTTTTAATTTATGATTTTATCCACAATTTAAATTTGACTTTGAAAAAATTTGGAATATGTCCAAATCTTAATTGAAGATAAATTTGTGGACAAAATCTAATAAGATTAAATTAAATAGGAAATTTGTTTAATTTAATTTGAAACTAGATCAAATTAGGAAATCTGATAAAAAAATCTAATATTTTAAATCAAATCTTTTATTTGATTTAGATTTCCTAATTTGTTATGAAAACCCAGGAATCTCTATAAATAGGACCCCACACCCTTCCCTTATCTTCATCCCCTCATCTTCTTCTAATCTTTCATTTCTCTCATTTTCCTCTTCTTCTTTCATTTTTTTTAAAGAAAATTTCGTATTTTATTTCTTTTATTTTCCTTCTTTTTCTTTTTCTTTACTTGCCTTTTTTTTAGCGCAGGTTTACTAATTTGTCCCCTTACTCTTTTGTAGGAGCTAAAACGCAACTCAAGGAGTACAACCGCGTCTTTTGTAGAATGACCTTGGTATGGTCTATCTACTTATGCCTGTTCGTGCTTCCTGATCGTCATGGAGGGCCTGCAAGGCTTACAACTCTCCCATGCTTTCACCCTGGGGAGGATCCTGATAAGGTCTACCTTGTAGCACCGTTCGCATATCTTGAACGTCATGAGAGAGGCCTTGCAAGGCTTGCACTCTCCCATGCTTTCACCTTAAGGATGATCCCGATAAGATCTACCATGTAGCACCGTTCACATATCCTGAACGTCATGGGAGGGCCCTACAAGGCTTACAAACTCTACAAGGCTTTCAACTCTGCAAGGCTTTACAACTCTCCCATGCTTTTCACCCTAGGGAGGATCCTGATAAGGTCTACCTTGTAGCATCGTTCGATACCTGAACGTCATGGGAGGGACCCTGCAAGACCTACAAAACT
>NC_052351.1:46163066-46166464 GCF_009727055.1 Benincasa hispida
ATCTTCAATCTGGAGTGTCATTCTTTAATGGGGATGATCAACATCAATCTTATAGTATCATATTTGTGTGGTTGTTGTACCACGTCCGATGGACTAGACTTAAATTTCTTTAAGTTCCCTTCATACCTTTAAAGAAAGGAATCAAATCATGACGTAGTTCAAATTTTTTTTTTTAACTGGACTGAACTTAAGGTTTTTTCAAGCTACCTACATACCCTTCATAATGATAGGGATTAAGTCATAATGTAGTTCAAGAAGAATGTTTTTTTTTTTTTTAGCGCGACTGAACTTAAATTTCTTTATGTTGCCTACGTCCCTTTATAATGACAGGGATCAAGTCGTAACGTAGTTTGTACAATTTTTTTTGGGCCGTTCACATTTTAAGCTCATGCGATCTAGGAGCATCATGCAGTTTAGGCTCTTGCAATGAGGAGTTTATTCATTTAAACATCAGAAGCTCTTATTTCATCATGGTTTTGATTATTCTCTTCATTTGTAGGATTCGTCAATATGATGAGTGTTGGCTTCACTATCAAGAAACCTTCTGTACTTATGTCAACGGAAAATTTCCTCTTCATGCATGAAGGTACACGACTGTGAATCTTTTCGTCGTTGTTTTCTTCATGGAATGACGTTGACTTCAAGATTTTCATCCTTCCTTTACGTTGATCGCTTGTTGTCTTGAGACGATCAAAAGCAGATGCTGAAGGTTGATCTTTCTTTGATGTGGATATACTTAGCCTTTTGAAGGCTGAAGTTCGAGCAGAAGTAGTCGTTGGACATTGGTCTTCTTCTCCTACCGTGGCCATACTCAATCTTTGAAAGACTGAAGATCGAGCATTTGAAGGCTTAATACGATTGAAGATAGAAGTTCTTTGCTTCATTTCTTCTGAGTCGTTGACTTCTTCAGTAGTCACATGATTATTGTCGACTTCCACTATGCTGACAGTGTGACATGCAATAACTTCTGATACTTTCTCTGGATGATTATTGAGAAAGCTTCTTGGGAGAAATTCTGCTGAAGTTGCCAGTCGTCGGAATTGAGGGAAGTCCTTGTTTTCTTTCTTAGCAGGTTTAAGCTTCTGTGTCATCTTTTTGCCTTTCTTTTTATGAGTATTGTTTCTTTTTTTATAGCTTCGATAGGAACGCGACTCTTTTTAGGTGAAGTTTGGTTGTTTTTTTTTTCGATGAGTCACTACTATCCACTCTTCTTTGTCATCTTCACCAAGCTCATCTCTCTTTTCGAAATTTTCTGTTTGAATCTCTTGTTGAAACCAAACAACTATAGGCTCGAATTCTCCAAACTGGATCGGGCTTTGTCCTTGAGCATGGGACACAGACAGTATTGGAACATTTGAAGTCGCCTCTACTGTAGCATGATTTGTCTGAGCTACTTCATCCAAATCTAGCTCAATCTTCTTTACATGAGCCAACTTCATAATTTGTTCCTTCAGCACGAAGCACATTTCAATTGGGTGACTAATGACCCGATGATACTTGCAGAAGTTAGAATCATCTATTTTCCCTTCTTGTTCCGACTGCTTGTACTCCGGTAGCTGAATAAGTTAATTCTCTAGTACTTGCTCCAACATATCTGCCTCATTAGAGTCAGAGAATGGATAAACCTTATCTTGTCGTTCTTTAAGAGTTGGACGACGCTTCTCGCTCTCATTGTGCCTTTTTTCAAATTTTGTTTGTTTTCCTTTGGAGGAAAATTTCAGCGGGGTCGCATGAACGACCATAGATTCTTTTGTGGCACTACCCACGATCTTTTCAGCATCTAAATTTTTAGTTATTTTCATATCTCACAGAGACCTATGGAATTATTTAGTTCCCCGTGTGGCAATGCTCAGCTCCATTACATGAGCGGCGTCACGAACCAAGCATATGTCCTCGAATTACGCAGAGTTTTTTATATATCCCTTGTGAAGGTATAAATAGAGAAGCCCCCAAGTGCATGTCTTGTGAGTTGACACATGCTCATTTGTAGACAATATCAGTAAGGTCTATCTTTTGCAATCCAGACTTAAAAGCTCTCCATCGGCTGATGTTAATCGACAACTGTCTCTCCTTCCACTGTTTGGTGTTTCGTCAGCTCCATCATCAATGCTAATTGATATATATGCGGCCTTGTAAACCTGTAAGAAGCAGTTCAGTGAACTGCAATGTATCTAAGCTGTTACCTAATGATAATTCACTTCTAAGCTCCAATCAGTATACTATCCGATAAGCATTTCCTTTCACAGGTACGGACGAACTACTTCAAACTAGCTGGTCTCTCTAGGTAAGATCCTGTTCGTTATTGGTTCTGCAGGTTATCAATGCATGTGTATCATACTCATGGTGTTTTTGATTTGCCCTAGATTCCATAGAATTGGCTGGAAACACTTTGGAGGTTTGAATACCTAGCTAGCGATATCTTAAGGTTGCTCCGATTCTCTTGGTGTATGGAGACTTCGACGTAATCTATAGGAAGTTCTATGCAATGTCTCTCGTTACTGAAGAGCTCCATTATTGAGTTTGTGATCATATCACATCTTGAGCTACTTAACTACGAGACACAGATTGCAGGCCAAAAGACACGTGGATTACTGTGTTGGCGTACTTATCTGCAAGATCAAGTATTTCCCTTTGTCATTAGGCTTTTGTAGCTGGGGGATTGATTAATTCAGTCAGTATCTTGAAGCCTGTATCTGATCTTTTAAGCAGCGTTTTATGACTTGCTCCTCTCTAAAGCCTTCATCAGGGAGATTTATCTTACACTCGCATCTCTGTGCGATAGGGTTCGAACTATCACGATTTGTATGACTGACGTTGTTAGTTTATCATGTGGACAGAACTTACATCAAAAATGTGATTCTTCTCTGATAGATGTCAGTACGCAATAACGCATAGTTTGTCGAAAAGTAGGATGTTTTTTCTGATGACCAAATCCTGCTTTAGAAGATATCTCATCAGCTTGAGTCCCTATTGAAGTTTTCCCGCCCATGATGACAGAGCATTATGTTTAAGCGTTTGGCTTACGATGGTAGTTTGGGATGCAAAACTTTCTTTGGTGCCATTTGTAAAGATTTTTGTTAGACTTGGATTTGCGAGCAACTGAGAATGAGAGGGTAGAGAGGTCCCACTGGGCGTAGCCAAATTCGTTTCGCTAGTCGAGATTTCAAGAGAAATTATTTCGTGGACTTGAACTTTGTATTTGTATTAATTTTGTGGAAAGTGAGTACTCTCTAATACAACAATTTTGATACTTTTCAAATAACTATAAACTTCTAAACTAGTTATCTTCTTGGGCGATGCCTTTGGGTTGTTGGATCTTTGTGGGTGATCGACTTTGGGCTTGTTGATCTTCTTGGATGATCGGCTTTTTGGGCTCGTTTGATCTTCTTTTGGATTAT
>NC_052351.1:46166489-46187253 GCF_009727055.1 Benincasa hispida
CGGCCTTTGGGCTTGACGATCTTCTTTGATGATCGGCCTTTGGGCTTGATGATCTTCTTTGATGATCGGCCTTTAAGCTTGTTGGTCTTATTAGAGGATTAGTGTTCGCACGAGGCTTCCGGAGAAACTTGTTCGTAGAGTTGAACTTAAGTTGGTGTTGATGTTGAAGTTGATTTGATGCGATGTGGTTTGATCTCTAGTGCTTGATTCTCTGATTCTCTATCGGTTTGATGGATGTGCTTGACTTAAAGAAGAAAAGCACCAAACGTTCTTGAAATAGAAGTCTTGGAAGAGTGTTTGTGTCTTCAAGGGTCTTTCGTCTTCTAGGAGTGCAGCTTCAGAAGTCTTGGGAATTTTCTGCTTGTTGATGAATTCTCTCTGGGCTCTTTGAATGTAGAATTACTTGTATCTTCAAAGGATTTCAGTCTTCAGAATGCTTGTATCTTCAAAGGACTTCAGTCTTCGGGCCGGGTCAACTTCAGGAGTCAAGGAGTCTTCTGATTGTAAAGAATTCCCCTATAAGCTCTCTGGAGTATAGAATTGCTGACCCTTCCAAGGAGAGCTTATCTATTTATAGAGTTCATAGGTGGGCTTGGGCTTGGGTTTGGTTGATCCATGGCCTGGTCTTTGGGCCCAATTAGTTGGACTTCGCTTGGTTGGCCCATAGGGTTGGCCTTTGGGCCCAATTAATCGGATTAGGTCTAATTTGACATTTGGGTCAAATTCAGCCTATTTTTGGACTTAGTTGGACTTTGACCTAAATAATAATATCAAATTAGGTCCAATTAATCTTATCTGATTCAACGGTCATACTAAAACACGTGGCGTCATCGAAATTTGTCTTCAACTTCAATTCAGTACATATGTCAACTCCTAATTGAGCCAAAATTCAATGATTTGGAATTTCATCATTAATTTAGTAAATGACGTGACAACTTGTGATTGTTCTAAAATTTCTCATTCAACAATCACGCTCAAAATTACTCTAAAACATGTCTTTAATTACTCAAAATCAATTTAATATTTAATCTTATACTTTTAAATGTAAATTTCATTTCATCAAAATTAGTTTTATATCACTTGATAATTTTAAAAAATAATAAAAATGATTCTAGCTATTTTTTGAATCAATTTCAGATATGTCCGCAATCAGTTAAGTTATATTAATAATATCGAAGCTTGGACTTATGAGATAGAATTGGTAACATGACGTGTGAGATTTATGTAATTATGATAATGATATATTAACGTTTTTGTGGTGTATGAGGGGAAAAAAATTAAAAGCATTTATATACATAATAATGGTGGGACCAGTAACCCCACAAAGGGAACATTGGGCCTTTTGTGCGTGCGATGCAAATGGCCACCCAAGCACGCCCATCGCCCTCACCTCTTCAAATCCCATGCTTTTAATTGTGAGAAAAATATACTAATTTTTTGTGTTTTACTTTTGGATTTTATTTTTATTTGGTGCATAAATTTTAAAATGTCGTGTGTTTATTTATAAATTTTGATTTTTTTATTTATCAAATTTTGTTTCAATTTGATTTCTAAAACTTTAAAATTTACACTTTCAACCTTAATTTTTCACTAAATACTCACTTTACATTTTTGAATTTAATGTCAATTAATTAATTTAAAATAAATGATTAATTAAAAAAATCTTATCGTAGTTATTTTAAAGAGTTGCTTTCAAATATAGAAAAATGAGTCAATTTATTTACAAATATACCAAAATATCAGTGATTGATAGGTAATGATAGACATTGATAGACGGTGTTTCTATCCGTGTTGATCACTGATAGACAGTGATATTTTACTATATTTAAAAAAAATTAACAGTTTTACCATTTAAAACTATTACACTATTTTAAATTAGATAACTGAAAGTTAAAGTAATATATCAAAGTGATAATAAACAAATCTTGAAGTCAAAACTATAAAATATTGAAGTCTTGGAATAAAATTAAAATTAAAATCAATATTTAAAGGTAAAAATATAAAATTTAAAATTAAGAGACAAAATGTAAACATAATTCAAATTTCAAGAATAATAATTCAATATTTTAAAACTTAAAAATTAAATAAAAAATTAAATAAAAATTAGACTCGAAATTTAGGGAGTAAAAAGTGTATTTTTCCTTTAATTTTTAGTTCATTTTTTTTTCTCTTCTTCTAAATTGTCATGGCATGAGCCATTATTATCATGATTATTTTCTTCCATTTTCAATCATGCTTTGGCTTTGTTGGTTGCATGCACATATGCCCCACCTCTTTGTGATTTTCTCTAACTTATATATATATTTTTTATAATTTGGGAACATGGAAGTTCATCTCAACCACAAAAGATTATTGTATTTGGTGGGAATTGATTTTTGTTTTAATATTGTGGGTGAGACAATTCAAAATTTACTATTTACTTTAATTAATGTTTTTTCTCAAAAAATAAATATTAAGTCTTTGATAAAGATCTAGGAACCTATTTGTAGGAATCATAAAGGGAAGTAGGGATATGAAACTAGGAAACTATGTATGAAATTTAATTAATCAAAATCTAAAAATTGAAATTGAGATTTTTAAGAAGGATATTTGTCTTCAAATTGGATGCAAAGTTTAAGAAAAAAACAACACAATTTCACTTCTTATTTCCTATTTTATGTTTCTAATTATTAAGACATAAATAAAATTAGTAATGCTTTATCATTTTTTTTTATAAAATGCCTAATTAATACTAAACAAATTAAATACAACCCAATAATTTTAAAAAATATATTTTCTATAAGATTATTTTCTTCCTAACAACCTTTTATTACTAATATCAAAACGAGTTTAACTCAAGGCACGCAATAAATGACACATATTTTCTCTTTTGAGATTAGAGTTTAGTCTTCATCCACATATTGTTGTATACTTAAATTAAATAAAAGAAAATAATTGTGGATAACAAGATATCAAAAAATATTACTAATTAAATATTATCAAATTATTTGATTTTTTTAATAAAAGTAAGATTAAAAAAAACACAATCATATTTTCTTGAAAAAACAAAAACCAATGAATGCGGATGTGTTATAGGTTTAAATGGCAAATAACCAAAAACAGAATTGGAGATAAAGTTCCAAAATTAAAGTTAAAAACTTTAAAAAATATATGCACCAAAATTATTAAAATTAACTACATTTCAAATACAATGCACTGTTGTACTAAAAAAAATGATAAAATAATAATAACATTGAACCGTTGAAGATCGGTTCAAAGGAGAGAAAAAATGCAAATATTTAAATTCGTTTGATAATTATTTTATTTTTATTTTTATTTTTTTTAAAAAATTAAGCTTATGAACATTATTTCTACTCTAAATTTCTTTATTTGTTATCTACTTTCATCTATGGTTTAAAAAACTAAACCAAATTTTAAGAACTAAAAAAAAGTAGTTTCAATGTTTTTTTGTTTTTAGAATTTGACTAAGAATTCAATAATCGTACTTAAGAAAGATACAAATTATTGTAAGATATAGAAATGATATAAAATTTAATTTTTTTAAAAAATAAAAAAATCAAGTAATTATTAAATGAGATCAATAATCTTTTATTGTACACAAAGTCGTAAAAATCTAGAGCACGAAAAATTGAATAGTATTTGTTCCTTTCAGACATAAAAGATGCATTTGATGTATTATAAAATTATAATAAGCATTTTTCTCAAATATATATATATATATATAATACTAAGCTTAGCTTACTCTACCAGAGTTGACCTTCTGTTACATTCAGATTGCACGAGTTGCAAGAATTTGACTAAGATAAATATTTAAATTAACCTTCATTTTTTAAAAAAAAAACAAAAAAAACAAAAATGTGGTAAAATGACTGTTTTTTATAGTTGGTAAATTACAAATAATAGATTGAATGATAAATTTGATTCGATTGGTTTGAAAAAAATAGAATTTAATCTTTATGGTTTATAATTAATATTTATTTGCATGGTTTGATAGAACTCTCATACAGAATTTCTAGAGTTAGAGATTGTTTACGAGAATTTTATCAAACTATAGGAACCAATTTATAAGGTTTTATCAAAACATAAAGATTTAATTCTAACCTTTAAATTCATAGAGACCAAATTATATATTTTTTTTAATTATAAGGACCAAATTTGTAATTTAACCTAAAAAACATTGAACTTTATCATTTGTCACAAAAAAAAAACATTTTTTTTCAAAAGCTTGTGTTGTAAATCAAGACTTGAAATGATGTGGACTAACCTAGAATGATGTGGTGATCTCAATTTTTTTTTTTTTTTTTTTTTTTTTTTTATATATATCACCACCATAATAACTCAAGTCCTAATTTTTGTTTGAAATTCTAAAGGATATTTTTACTCTAAATATAGTTTTAAGATGTTTATGAAAGATTAAATCTAATTATAAATTTTGGTCGAAATATTTTTAAATGACCTAATGACCAAGTTCAGAGTATAACCATAACTTAACGTGTGACTTCTAAATTGATAGTACAAATATTATGTAAATTGAACAACAAAACTTATATTTGAAGTTTGAACGATTTCTTTTAATAATATGTGGGAGAGAGTCGAAACTCTAATCTTGAAATTGATTAATATATAGAAAAAAAATCCCCTTTATATTCTCACAAGATCAGTAGATGTGTTTTTTTCTAATCTAATACTAACATAATCTCTCACAACTTCCTTTACATACCTGTAGTTTTTATTTTTAGAAAAATGATTTTAAAAACAGTATTTAAAACGAACTTTTTCTGGTAATATATATAAGCTACACAAAGATATTTTATGATGAATTATCATGTTTAAAAAAAAAAAAACTGCACTCTCCATAAATTAGTTATGTAAATATATATACAATGAAATCTTACAAACTAGAATCTAATAACTCATTGTTCCTTGGTTTACAGCCATGTGGGGTCATAGCCAATATTTTTTTCCCCATTTTTTATTAACTAAAATTTTGAATAAACAATTATAATTATTATTATTTGGATTCTTTTTAAAAAAGGTGGAAACTTTTTAATATTACCCATTCTGCAAGTGTAATGTTATTTTGTAAGCAATTCAACTGGTTGCTGGCTGCTTGTCAACAATGAAGGCCTTTCTCTGTGTTGAGTTAATTTAAATGTTGGCTTGTATTCATAAAAGACAAAATAAATAAAACAAGGTAACAAATAATTTTAAATGTAAGTTATAAAATTAGGGTATATATATATATAATAAGACCACACTAGCTAAGTGGGCTATTATTTGTCCACTTAATAGGATTATGATTATATTATAATGTATTAAAAAAATGTTATTATTATTGAGTAGAACAACACTTGATTAATTATTTTGTTAACAGAAAACTGTCTTCATCTGATGCATTTTTTTCTTTTTAGAGTAATATTGGTGAAAAAAAAAGTGAATTAGAATAAAAACAATTGATCCTTGGGTGCATGAGTTGTTTAATCATAACCATTAAAATGGAAATCTCTTTTTCTTTTTTTCTTTCCTTTTTTTTTTGGCTTGCCACATTAATTACATTTTGTGGTTGATTTTTTTTTTTAAAGCATTATACAAAATCATTTTATATCGTATTGAATATAAATTATTGGGAATTAATTTTGAGGAAACATTAGAATCACAAAAGTAGGTTAACGAGAGAATAAAATTTCTCATCAAGTGTTTATTCGATATTAAAGGGAAATTGTTTTAAATTCCAAACTACTAGAAAATGTTACAAAATATAACAAAATATCACAATATATCACTGATTTATGTTGATAGACATCTATTAATGTCTATATATGATAGATGACGGTAGTCTATCAATATTATTGATAGATAGTGATATTTTGTTATATTTATAAATATTTTGATTTATTTTTTTATATTTGAAAACAAGATTAAAATTATCATAAATGGTATAAGGAAAAAAATCATGGACGTTATTTACTAATATTGAAAACCAATGAATTTTAATATGTGAAAGAATTATTAATGTGTGAGGCAGAACAAATTAAAAGAGTTTGATTTATTAAACTAATCTTAACCCAAAAAAATTAAAATCATAAAATATAATTTATGTATAATATGTATGATTAAAATCCGAAAATTTTTATTTTCAATGCTAACCAATATTCTCTTTATTTGGAGATCATAGATTTTCCACGAGTTAAGACCTATATTCAGGTGGGAGGTTCGAATCTCTACCTTCAAGATGTATATTATTGTTAAAATTTATGTTATTTTCAAAATATTATCTATATATAATAAATTCAACATATTTCTCCAATCCCAAATAATTAATTTGGCAAGTAAACATTGTAGGGTAAATGTGCAAGAAAACATTGGTGTAGAGAGCTCCTTATAGGTAGAGATATTCATTCTTAGGCAATTGAATTTAGTCATATTATTGAACTTGAAGATCAGTAAGATTGAAATAATGCATATACACACAAACATATTAAAAAATTATACTGTTTTCCATGTGACTATGTTCCTCTATGTGACATAAAAATTTAGGATTTTGGACCCCAAGTTGGTGTTACTGCCCACACCCTTTGATGGCTCTTTTAAGCCTTCAAATTTATTGAATGACAGTTTATATAAATTCTAGTTTGTGTGTGTATATATATATATCAAGCTGAACTTATATACTTTTCATTCTCATATTTTTCTCCATTGTGTCATTCTTATACTTGTAAATTTATTTATGAATTCACATTTAACAGGGTTTTAAAAATATTATTGTATCAATCGTATCTATTCTTTAAATTATGTTATATAAGTAAAAGGAATAATTTTTTTGAAAAAATAAAAGTCACGCATTGCATAGAAATATAGAAGTGTCAACTTACCAAATGAGCATAATTTAACTGACATCATATCATCAACCTTGAAGTTAGAGGTTTGATTTTCCCACTTCACATATTGGGAAAAAAGTCCATTTCTTTTAAATTTTTTAGTATTTTGTTTTCCCTTGAGCTCAATGTTGATATAGTGCAAACAATATATTAGCTGAGTTGTATTTATTTTTTGTTATCACATATTGGGAAAAAAAGTTCATTCATATTAAAGTTTTTATTACTATAATACAAACAGTTTTGTTATTTTTGCAAATCACATAATTAATTGATAAATTCTTGAAGCAATTTTTTCATATAAAGTACGTTACATCTGTCCCATATCAGTTTTTTTTTCTTCTTCTTCTTTTGTTATATACTCAATACTATCATTTCAATAAAATTAGTATAATACCTACAAATCCATCATATTTAGGTCACGTTATCAGCACAACATCAATCATTTTTCTTATTTAATTCCTCGTATTATGTCAATAAATTGATATATTATCCTTATTTGCAAAATATTAAAATTAACTTTACGAAAATCGAGAAATATAAATATTAGGAAAAATACCAATTTATACCCTTAAACTTAAGGAGTTGTATCAATTTAAATTATTTGAACTAACAAAAGTGTATCAATTTACACTTTCCATTACGCTTTATTTAGGAAAAACTCACAACAAACTTATAATAGTATCAATTAAACTCATAAACTTCCATAAATAAATCAATTTAGATGATTAGTTAGAGTTTCTTTCTAGAATCGTCCATTTTGTAAAACCAACATAATTTGAAGAAATCTTCACATGTTTGAGAATTAATGTATTGATAATTTTCAAAGGTAATCATAATGAATAGTCTAAATTGATTGACTTATGAAAATTCATAAGTTTAATTGACTCAAATTATAAGTCTTCATACTTTTTTGTCAAACAAAAATTGAAGAAGGGTGTAAATTCATACACTAACGAAATTTCTAGGTTTAACTTTACAATTATTAGTTCACTATTTTAATTGATACAACTCTAAAAGTTTAGGGGTATAAATTGATATTTGTCCTAATTATTATTAAGAACGAAAAAAATATTCCCAAGAAGGGTAATTAAGATATGAAAAATACTTTGGTGTATCTCGAGTTGTACCTATTTTTTGTGCAACCTACCCAAATATCAAATCACAAGTTATTAAGTGATAAACATTTTTTTTAAATTTTTTTTTCTTTACAATGGAAGAGGATATACATGACGATGAATGCAGCCCGACAACATCCAAATATAAGTCTTGAGATCTTATTTCCCCCTTATTTAATTTTGACATAAACAAAACCCTAGAAACAGAATGACCCTACACAAAGAAGCATTGCATTAATTTCAGCCAATTTCCTTGGAAAAGTGTGGAGCTCTTCCATTTCATAAATCCACTTTCCTTCTTGCCAAATTGCAAACTCTAATGTGATCTGTCTCTCACTTGTCTGCTAAGAGGAGAATATGAGTGTAAAATCCTTGTCCACCACAACAAACAGCCAACCAATGGAAATGAAGAGAGAGAGAGATTAAAATTCTCTATGAGCTGCTTTCCTTTTGATGGGAAAATACCCAAGAATTCATCAATCTTTTCACATCAAATTGGTAATGATAGTTAGGAAAAAAAAAAAATTGTAGATGGGCTTCTAATAATGTTATTACATTGTGTGGCTATGAGTTCTTTATAAAGTTTTTGGAATCTTTGCCTAGTTTCCCATTTGTATAAGCTTCTTTCCCTACTTGGTTCCCTAGCTTCATTCCCTCTAAATAGGGAATAATGTTATTCAAATTATTTTTTTCTCCTCCATATTTCATTTCTTAAATCGTATAAATAACAGGGGGTGTGCATGAGTTGGGGTGGTTTTCTAGATCAACATGAAAATTCGAATTGGTCGGATTTACTATTTGAAGGATTCAAACATGCAGGGTTTCCAACCAAATCCAAAGAGATAGGTTCTCAGATTTTTTTTTTTTAATTAATTTAAAGTACTTAAATTTTTCTACAATATGTGACTAATGGCTAAAAAAGTCATAAAACTAAAATTTTAAATACCAAATATCATTGATATTTATTACAAACTTTAAACAAAATCAAACATCTTAACTACTCTAAAAGAAAAATAATAAAAATTCACAAATTTCATCAATTTACAGTTAAATTGAAATCTAACCCTATTCGACAATAGTTAACACGATCATTCTTACCGTTTAGAATAGGTAGTTTGGACGGTTTTGATTATCGAGTTATTTAAACACTTATAAAAAAACGATTAAATTTCAAACAACAAAAAAAAACATGCAAAACACAAAAATTCTTAAATTTTATAATTACTCCATTTAAATGCAAACACATATGACATAAATGCATACTTATAGTTTAAGAATACATATTTATTTGTTGGGAGAAAGAGAGTGTGGGGAGGAGGCTAGAACCTATAACCCCATTTGTTGGTTTGTAGAATATGAACCCTATATAGCCCCATTTAGAAAGCTTGTTGTCAAATGAAATTGAGACCATTTACAAAGAATGGTCAATTGTTGATGTAAAATAAGTGGAGATTGAAAGGACCCAATTCCATAACTAGGCTGAAAATTCAATGGGTTCCACATTGATTTGCAAGACAATGACACTATATTGGAGCTAAATGCTAATTTCATTATTGCAAATTACCTCAAAATATATAAGAGACCCAATAATGTATGTAGAGCCTAGATTTTTGTTATAATTTTATCTAATAATTAATTTGATAGTGTGACAAATTTATGTAGTCATCAAAAAGAAAATAGTTGTGAGAATAGCATGAGGACAATTAAGTAATAAGACTAGTGTATGTTAAGTCTTCATGATAACTACAATTGAGAAGAATCATTATTTATTCATGTAGTCTATAGACTTGATTTAATTATGTCATATCTTATTGTCAAAATTTATTTATATTACTCAATTGACAAATCATAGTTGTAGATATGGTTCAAATTAGATTCAACTTTCAAAGTTATTCTATTTTAATCTTTGAACTTTTAAAAACGTCAATATTAGTCTCTAAACTTTTTATGTCTACTTTATTTTTCAAGCTTTCAAATAATAAACGTTTTCATCTTTACTTTATTTTAAAAATTGATGGTGTAGCTTCCAATATATGTACTAGTATGTTTATATAGTTATGCGCCTTTCAAACTGAATAATTAAGTGCTAAAATGAGCATAACTCAATCAACGACATCAAGTATATACTATCAACCTCGAGTTCAATCGTTAGATTCCCACCCCCGCATATTATAAAAAAAAAAAAAATAATTAAGTGAAAGAAAAACTTATAAATTTAGAAATTAGTGAGATTTAAACCTTAAAGTTATTGAGTCAGTATTCTTCGGATGAAATATATATTTAAATTTTCTCTCCTTATACAATGACGTTATAACCATACATATGATGTCGGTTGTGTTGTCAATATAAGCATATTTTCGTATTTAAAAGATATATTTTCTTTGAGATTAGAAGTTTAAATTAAAAATAAATAAATAATTGATAAATTGTGTGTGTGTGTTTTTTTTGGGGGGGGGGGGATGATATAATCTCTTAGCTGTGGAGTGTATACCCCATCTACTACACTAGGTCCCATGGCCAATACCTTCCTTGGGTAAAATTACGAACACACCCCTCCTCAAACCTAGACATTACCACTAGAACTATAAGGTTTACAATGTAATTATAATTGGAAGAGAGGGGTATTTTGGGGACAGAAATTAAGCTTCTTATCAAAGCATTTAATGGGGATTCAATGAGTTGAAGTGATTATGGGGGATGGGCAAGAGAGGGGGAAAGCCGGATAGATGGATGAATCAGAATTTAATTTTGGAAGAATTTGGAGACAAACATTCTAATTGAGGGGCCCTCGTGCTTGTCACGTGCTTCTAGTCCTATAGACCAAAAAGACAGCTGCCCAACAAACCCAAACCCCTCCCCTTCCTCAATTTCCTGCCACGTCAGCAATCTACTATTTCTCCACGTGGCATTCATTCTCTTTCTAAAAGGTCCACTCCAAGCCATGCTTCTAATTTTCACTTTTATTTATAAAATTCAATAGAAATGAGACTAATTGAACAATCATAGGCTAGCTATATATGTAGTAGATATGAATTGTTATTGTTATTTATACTCAGAATTCCTTTTTTACCTGACATAATTCTCTCTCTCGAAATGAGAAATTTAATTCTACAATTGTAGTACAAAAAAATTGAAACTGATATATTTCGAGATTCTTTTTCTGAAATTAGAAATTTGATTCTACGTCTTTTTATAATTGTATGGACTCTTGTACTCTTTTTTATAAATTTATCCTTATTTATAGTTAATATAAATAGACTAATAATACAAATAAATTTTATAAGAGAAGTGGATATGAGCTCTAATTTTCTTCTTTTTACTTCTTGTACAATAAATTTTTTAAAATAAATTCTTTTTGGTATGTTTCCTTGTCTCGATGGGTTGATTCAATTTTTCTTTATTAATTTTTATTGTGTTAAAAAATAAATATTAGTTTAGTTAATGAGATTGCACAAATAGTTCATGTTTTTTAAAGCTTCTACTTTTCATTAGTAAGAACATAATTGATGTGGGATTTTATTCCTTTTTCATGGAATAAAAACATAGATTTGATTTCTTTTCCTTTCAAGTTTCTCTTTAAAAAAAATATAGTTTTTAAAAATTAATTTCTAAAAAAAAACTTCTTTTTAGTTTAACAATCGTAGGAGTGGAGATCAAATCATCGACATTTGAAATTATGATTATTATATGTATTCATTGAATTATACTCATATTAAATAATAATAAAAAGGCGAGTACTCGAATGAGACTTGCATTAGTTTTACTCTAATTCATTGAGTTTAATTTTTTTCTATTTTTCTTTCAAGATATACATATTCATTTATGTCAATTTTGACTCTATAGGAAAAAAAAAGGCAAAAGGCAAAAGGAAAGCGAAATAACAACAGCCAAAAGCACTTTTGAAAATGGGTAAACGCATAGGCCTATGAACAGAGCTCTCTTTGTTTCTTATGGCGATGACTAATCATTTCTCTTTCTTCCCTTCTTCACTAAACACGCAGACAAGATGTTCGATGAAATGCCCAAATGAGATCTCTAAATCAAATCCGTCCCCTTTTTTCATCTCTACTTTTGGCGACAAGTAAAAACATGGCGTGGGATGAAATATACTTCTAGATTTTAAACCCTAAATTCCTTTTTGGCTAGATATTAATGCATTAACTTTCACTATTACTATTAAAGTGAGGATAGTTCTCGGTAGTATTAGACATTTACTACTTTTTTAATGATAGAAGTTCGAGTTCCTATTTCTCCATTTGTTGTACTAAAAAAATTAAAGTTGTTCCATTTTCGACTTCAAACTTTTCAAAAGGTTCGTATAGTTAGAAACAATTATTTTAATATTTGTCATTGTGTTTGTTCATTAAGTATTTTTGTCTTTGTACATTTAAATCATGTTCATTTTGGTCGTCCTATACTCGTTTTTGTCTCTTCATTTTCTATCTAATTATATCAATCAAAATTTCAATACAACTCTACATTTATCAATTTCTTAAAAATAGTCATAAGTTTGTATTAAAGAAGTTTTCATCATGTATAAAATTTATGTTAGAAATTTACAAAAAAAATAGTCCCTTCTTAAAAGTATAAGGAACTAGAAATGATAAAAATTAAAATTACAAGAACTCAATTAAACTAAAGCTTATAAAAGTATAAGTAACCAAGGTTATATTTAAACAACCAACTTGAAACACGAGTGTTTACTTGATAGCGACAAACATATAGATTGGTCGGTTGAGTGGACGAATATTATTAAATGACTCTAACAACTAAAGTAATATATTTTCTTCGAAAAATTGGAAACCCCAATATATAATTTGAAAGTTTAGAAATAGATATTGAAATAAAAGATTTAGGACCAAAAAAAAGTTAAAAAAGCTCAGTTTTTGAACTCAAAAAAACAAAAGGTAAAGGAAAAAGAAAAGTGGGTTGGCTCCAATATGTTGAAACCCACTAAAATTTGCCTGCTTAAGAGTGGGTAATGGGTAAAATGCACGAAGGGATTGAAGGGTTTATGGCAGACATGAAGAGAAACTTATAGTGATTTGAGTTGTGTTTGTAAATAAAAGTGCATGAAAATATTGTAAAGAGAGATTCCTCTTTGCATATGATGATGATCTTAGTCAACATTTTACTTATGTAATGGAAGATTGCCCACCATAATGATAAAAACTAGTGAGAAAAGATACCTTTTTTTGGGAGTGTGTTTTGAAATTCTAGAGATTTAGAACTTCTTTTTAGTAATGAGTGATTTGCTTTTTTTTTTTTTTTTTTTTTTTTTTTTTTTTTTTTTGAAGTGCACGAGAATGAGTTTGAATGGAAAGGTGTAGGATATGTTGGAGTGAAAAAGACTGTCGAATGATTTGGGTTAACTTTATTAAGTGTTAAAACACAGAGTGCTTTAAGATACTTAAAAAGTCAATCTAAATGGGTTTGGTTTACAGTAGAATAGAAATTTTTAGGTCTAGTTGATAAATAATTGTGTCACATTTGATAAATATTTGGAGTCTGTTAGGTAATACTTTTATTTTTAATTTTCGGTTTTTGAGATTCATACTTGATTTCCTCAAATTTTTTTACTGGGGTTTTTATTTTTATTTATAAAGATAACCTTTGAATTATGTCAACATCTAAAAACAAAAGCAAGTTTTAGAGATCTATTTTTTTCTTTCAAATTTTTACTTAATTTTTAAAAATATTAATAGAAAGTAAGACAGGAGGTTAAAGTAGAGTTTATAAACTTAGTAGTTTTTAAAAATCGAAAAGTTATCAAATTAGATATTGATTGCTTTCAATTTTGAAAAATATGTTTTTTCCTCTCAATTGATTTACCATGAGATTTTATATTTTCTAATAAACAAGGTATGTTAGCCAAATTCCAAAAATAGAAAAATCAATGAAATTAATTGTTTGCATCTGAAAATATTCCAATAATTTATTATGTCTTCACATAATCGTCATTTTAAGTATAAGATTTAAACTATTTGTGAATTATTTAAAATCAATATATAAATAATTTATTATTGTTGAGGTTGCCCCAGCCCTCGAACAAGGCCCAAAATCCATAGGCTAACCAAGTTTAGGAAAAACCGATAGACGAAAAAATGGGAAGCAGCATGGAAAACGTGTACATCCCAAAAGAAAAAAGTTAGAGGCTCAATTTCTGAGCCAATGAATATATATCAACCGAGAAATAAATGAGTGACTCTCTGTTTAGTGCCCTACAGTATTGAGTATCGTGAACTACTTGACATTGCCAAAGTTACATGTAACCACACACAACAATTGGTAGAAATGCATTATAAATAATCTCATTCAACAATTTGAAAGAGAAGAATAAGTAATCTCTAAATGAGAGTCACCTTACTTATTGTATGCTTAGTTGAAATAAATACTACTCATATTAATTTAGACATCGGAGTATAGTAAACTTGACAGTGCACTAATGTGAGTATCTTTTACAAAGGCAATACCAAATATGATTTTTTTTGATTTTCAACATCATATTATGATTCTTAGGGTAATTTTATCAATCCTTAAAACAAACAATTCAAGTGCATCTAATATGAAACAAGGGACTCTGGAAGGAATGGCGAAATAGATACCCTATTTGTGAAAATAAAGAAAAATAAAAACCAATGAAATAATTCCTATCAATTAATTACTCATGAGATACTCTCTACTTTTATGCAATTTAATTTATTTTTTTCAATTTTCGTATAACTTGTTTAATTTTCAAATTGTAATTTAAGGTGGTTAGTTTTGATCTTTCCTACTTTTAACTAGTAATATATATATATATATATATTGATTTTCTATTTTTTAATTGAAATTTACAATTTGATGTTCAATTATTTAAACGGTAGATTTTGTAAATTCCATCGTTCTCTCCATTTAAGTAAAACGATAACTATTTCCATGATGTTTAGTTTTTATCTGGATAATATTTATAGAAAATGGTTTTTTTAAACCTTTTGATCGTCATAATTTAAGTTGCAAATCTTCATTTTAATTTGTATTTGAACGTTGCATTTGTTCTATTGGGCATCTTACGACTTTTATTTTTAAGACCTTATTTACAGTTGAATAAAAGTATATCTCATGCGTTCTTTGTTTGTTTCTTTGTTTTTTTTATTATCTCATTATTTTCTGTGTGTTAGATTATATATTTTTAATCCAAGTGTTTGACCATGATAAGAACAACTCTAAAACTAACTATAATGAGACTTAGTCGTCAAAAAGAGCTTAGCTCAATTGACATCACGGTATGTGCCAAAAACCAATAGGGCGTTTGGAACAATGAGTTGGTTATTATAGTTGGGTTATAATAATTTGTGATTGGGGATAAATTATTTTAGTTTGGACTATAATAGTATGTGTTTAAGGTGTAAACTACTTTGAGAACGAATTATTAAATACTATAGTAAAGAATAAACAAGACGATGAACATAAAATAATAAAAACGGTAGGAAATAATATTTAATGAAGTCAAATGTGTTTATTATAGTTTTAAGACAGTTCTTATTCCAAATACATACTAAGAAGCTGTGGTTCAAATTCCCTATCCCCATTTGTACTAAGAAAAACTATAATCAGACAACCAAAAAAAAAAAGTGGTGTTTCTGTGAGATAGGCCCATTCTCAGGCCCACTTCTCCATTTCGTTTCTAATGGTGAATGGGCTTTTTTTCATCAACAATTGTATGATCAAAATTGGAAATTTTATTTATTTTTTCCCTTGATATTGGTTCCCTAACTGATCTATTAAATTAAATTAGTCCCTTAAAAAAAATGTTAGTTTTCTTAATTATTTGTAGTAGGGTGTATCACTTAAAACTCAAAAATGAATAATTGTATTATTAAAAACTCTCGACCCTTATAATTTAATCAATTTATACCTTCTCTTATAATTTTATTTTAAAATTGTTAGTATATAAACTTCTTTAAAACTCCATTTGGTAACAATTTTGTTTTTAATTTTTTATTTTTAAAAATTAAGCTTATTTTCTTCTCATTTCTTATGATGATTTTCATCTTTCTTTAAGTACAATGTTAAATTTAAAAAACAAAAACAAGTTTTCAAAAGTGTTTTTTTTAGTTTTCAAAATTTTGTTTGGTTTTTTAAACTATTGGTAAAAGATAGATAGCAAAGAAATAAATTTGGGTGTGGAAGTGATATTTATAGGGCTTATAGCAAATAATACTTTTACGTACTTAGCTTTACTCATATTAACGAGTAAAATCATTATGAATGCGAACGATCTAAATTGACTCCATTATTAGTTCGATAAAGATTTTGTTCACAAACTCTCTGTAATAGATGGGCTGTGCTCAATAAACCAGTCTACAAAAAGACTTGACTCAGCCCATTGGGCCCAGAATCCTATTCTCGTGCTGTGAAATTACCGAAATGTTTCCCACAACCGAATTGCCTCAGCCTTGTGAAACAAGAGGTCAGCGGACTCCATTAATGGAAGACGAAAATATACAGCCAGCCATCATAACCCTAACCCAAGAACGTGTCAAGCTCAACGTCGGCGGCGAACTCTTCGAGACCACCGTCTCCACCATACGCTCAGGCGGTCCAGAGTCTCTATTGTATGCGCTATCTTACCGGCCGAGAGACGATCGGAATCCAATTTTCATAGATCGCGATCCAGAGATCTTCTCGGTCCTCCTTTCTCTTCTCCGCACCAACCGCTTGCCTTCATCGGCTCGCCGATTTTCGAAGCAGGAACTCTCCGATGAAGCCGTCTTCTACGGCATCGAGGCGAATCTCAAATCGGCAATCTCTCCTCCGCCGTTCAACGGCATCGATGCATCCATCGTCGCGAATATTCGCCCTACTTCCGACGGCGTCGTATCGGCTTTTACAGCAGCGAATGGAGACGGCTCCATCTGGCTAGCTCACGGAGGTCAGATCTCTAATTACGACCGGAATTTAATCCACGACAGAACGATTCGAACTCACTTAGAGGAAATCACCTCAATCCGCCGCGTTTGGCCGGAAATTGCAGCGTTAGGTTCATACACCGCTTCCGGACTTCATTTCTACAATTTCTCTAGCGGCCGACACATCGGTTCATCTCACTGGTCAGATCCTACCGATCCTCGCATCTACAAAGCCAGAGTCACCGCAATCGCCGATTCATCGACTTCAATTTTCGCCGCCTTCGATTGCCCTCACAGAGAAAATTCCATACTCGTCATCGACAAATCAACTCTCCAGATCACGTCTGAACTCGGACGACAACTCGGATCCTCCGCTAAGAACACCGTCGCCGGGAAGCTGACGTGGATACCGGAAACCAACGTACTCCTGGGAAGCGCAGTAACGTGTGGGGCGTTTGGTTACTCAGGTTACATCAGGCTGTGGGACGCTAGGTCCGGTGATGTGGTTTGGGAAACGAACGAGCCAGGTTCGGGCAGAAGCAGTAGGTTCGGGGACTCGTTCGCTGACGTGGATGTCGACGTGGAATCGTTGAAAGTATTCAAAGTGTGCTCGAAATCAGGGGATTTGGGAGTGGCAGATATTCGTAAATTAGGGGAAGACCCGTGGGTATATTTGAAAGATAAGAATCCAGGGATGGGAAATACGAGTAGAAGGGGGAGTGGAAATATCAAAATTCATTGTTATAAAAATGAAGTGTTTGTAGGGAGAGAAGGAGAGTTGGAGGTATGGTCGAGAGTGGAAGGAAGAGAAAGTGGAGTGGAAGAATCAAAAGGGGATTATGAGGATTTATATCGTAGGAATTACGTGGACAAAGCGGAGGATTCAGAGAGAGGGATTATAAA
This sequence comes from Benincasa hispida, assembly GCF_009727055.1. Classification (NCBI taxonomy): domain Eukaryota; kingdom Viridiplantae; phylum Streptophyta; class Magnoliopsida; order Cucurbitales; family Cucurbitaceae; genus Benincasa; species Benincasa hispida. The sequence goes on from NC_052351.1 coordinate 46,184,277, forward strand.
GCAAATTGAAGGCGGTGGCGATAGGCTGTTTGTCTCTCGGGAAAACGTTGAAGGAATTGAGGTTTGGGAAACCTCCAAATTTTCCAGTGTCCTTTCGGTTTTATGACTAAAAAAAAGTCGTTATTGTTTTATTGGGCCTCAATGGGCCCTTGTAGTTGACATTAATTGATGGGCCTACCCACCTATTGGACATTTGTTTTGGAAGTCTTTTTCGATTTTTTTTGGCTAATGAGAAGAATAACAAATTTTAACTTTTCATTTGTAAGAATAGTAAATCATAATTTTACTCATGAAAATAGCAAAACAAATTAAAAATAAAATATAAATAAATTTATAGAAGTCTAAATTACTCACAACCATACAAAAGAGATTGCAAAAGTGTAGGGAGATAATTTAGGAGAAAATCGGGATTTATGCTAAAAAAATCTTCATTGTAATTGAAAATCTAGATGGGGGCATTCTAGGGTCAAAGTACAATTAATTACACTAATTTTGACCAAAATACAATAAACTTAAAACAAATACACTCTAATTGAAAATCACTTAACCAAACCATCTACATCACTTTTGAACCTACCCATAATTATGTAACAATATTTTTTCTTGGTTCTAAACCAAAATATTAGGTTAGAAATTGAGGGTTGGATCGATAAAAACTTTATCTAAATAATTGTATTCATGAAGAAAGAAACCAATTTAGATTGGAGTATGAAAATCTCAATTAAAAGTCAAATTACTGTTTAATCATGATGTGATGTTTATGTCAATTGGTACATCCTTCTGAAGAAAATCGAACACGAGGATTTCCATGAGCAGCAGAAGGATCATTTCAAATTACAATCGTATATGAATTTTACAATTACAATCACAAAGAAAACATATGGTTATGCATTAAATACAGAAGTTACAGCATGTTATACAACACATCAAGGACAAGAGCAACACACTTTTGTAGACTCATCTTCAAGTTCCTTGATCACGAACGCTCGATCACAGCAACACAGCAACACATGAATGCTCGTCTAACAAAACCGCTACACTGCACAAACATCGCGCACTCGAACTAAGCGATCACCAAGGTCAAAAACACCCCAAACACCACGAACGGACTCCACAGAACCTCGACAGTGTCGAGTTGAGTAAGACACCACCAAGAAGGCTACCTTGGTATTCTCAGTGTGAGAATCCAGAGGGTGGGCTCTGTGTGGACTTGGTTTGAGGCAGAATACGGGAGAAACCACAATCGTGTAAATGATTAAGCAAGTGGGAGATGGAAGAACCTATTGTATAGGTCAATGCCCATCGTCTAGCAAAAGCTATGCGATCGTTTAGCTCATTGCTTAACCGACTGTATATCGCTTCAGAACACTCCACAATCGTGTAGCTCATCCAAGCTGTTATTTAGTAAATCTAATTTACTTCACAGCTCCCTGTGAGATTTTTCCGAGATTGGAAATCTCAAATTCACTTCTTTCTAAAATTAGGAAAACATTTTTCCTTTTATCTCACTGTTACCATGAAACCACCAATAACCTCCCACTCAATTGGTTATTAGAAAAAAAGAGATAGTTATCCAATAATTAGTATTATTATAAATATAAATGATAACCAACTTACTATAATATATTTATAACCTATAATTTTAATATTTCATCTCATGAAACATACAAACCATAGCACTTTTTCTATTCCATGGTATTTAATGTAAATCTCATTTACATTAATCCTCCACTAGATATATCTCATACATCATACATCATACCAATCATATTACATATAATCGAATTACCTCTTGTCAATTTGAACATTTCAAATCAACACCAATAACTGATCCTCAACTTGAATCCATTGAGCTATCAAGGGGACCTTATGGACCTATAGCTCGAAGCTCTAACGGTATGTGAATAACTGACTAAACTTTTTTGTCACAGGATCCACCATCCATTGACTACCAGACACACACTAAAGACCGACAGCTGAACTCTCCTTACTACAGATATATTATATGTCCATCTTAACCAATCAAAAGTGCGACAACCCTTCACAGATCGCTCGTAAGTACAGCTCGGCCAATAACTGTTATGCCCATGTAGTTACATTTAACTTCTTAAGTACCACTGATCCCTCTAATGAACATAAGTCATAATCCTACTATGACTGAGTCCTCTCTTCCAAATAGAAGTTGTGGCCACTATGCTCAAGTCCCGGAATCAGCCTTTAAGGGAGCAATCTATCTACTTACCCCTACTTCAGGGAAGGAGTGAAATCCATCTTGTGTAATTAAGTTTCCAGCTCCCAAATCAGACAAGTCCTCAAAAAGGTAGCCATGTTGAGTTGGAAATCTGGACACTTTCACCCATACTAATCAAAGGACTACCATCAAAGACAGGAGTTCCCAAAACACTCAGGTGAGGTCATGTCACTTATGGTCGTTTAGGTGAGATGTAAGTCTCCAGTATCAACAACGTTATATACAAAGTCTAGTCATCTCGTGGTCCGATCTTATACAAACTCTTTATATAAGACACCCCCGCTCGCATGTCTCCACATGAATGGTCAGGATCTACCATCTATAGTAGTTTACAACACTTGCAAACCTCTACAAAGCAGGTTGTATCCATAGTATCACCAGGATTGGGTATCCCACCTTAATCCTTATAATACAGACCTATTTAGGTTATCACTTAAGGCATGATCCACTTGTATATCACATATACATGCTTAAGTTTACATAAGATAACCATGGAGCTTTGTTTATTGGATATGAGTAAATGCTAGAATGAAATGAAAATTATTTTATTCATAAAACAATGTGTATCATTACAAATAACGAGACTCCGAGAGAATTGGGACACCAATCTCAACAATCTCCCACTTGTCCTAATGCCTCGGGAGACTAATGTACAATACAATATAAAACATGTACAATATACAATAAACTAGGGCATACCCCAGTATCATCTTTCATTTGCCCTAG
>NC_052351.1:46188308-46208237 GCF_009727055.1 Benincasa hispida
TGGAATCCTACATCTTGTACCTGATCAACATTTGATCAATGTACGATGCCTGAGACAGGGCTAACCATTTGTTCTTACGATCTCGAATGATCTTGATCCCTAGAACGTAATGTGCCTCACCCAAATCTTTCATTTGAAACTGGGTAGCTAGCCATTTCTTAATGTCAGTTAGATACCCTACATCATTCCCAATGAATAGGATATCATCCACATATAGTACCAGAAAAGCTACTGAGCTATTGATGATCTTCTTGTAGACACAAGGCTCATCAACGTTCTGATCAAAGCCAAATGACTTGACCGCAGTGTCAAATCTGATGTTCCATGATCTAAATGCTTATTTCAGCCCATAAATGGACCTATTAAGCTTGCAAACCTTTTGCTCTTGATCTGGAACTATGAACCCCTCTGATTGAGTCATATAGATGGGTCTTCTTAAGATTATCATTAAGAAAGACAGTATTGACGTCCATTTGTCATATTTCATAATCATAAAATGTGGCTATGGACAGGAGTATCCGGATAGACTTGAGCATGACAACAGGTGAGAAAGTTTCCTCATAGTCAACTCCCTCAACCTAGATATAACCTTTTGCCACGAGTCTAGCCTTAAAGGTTTGCACCTTTCCATCTACACTTCTCTTTCGCTTATAGATTCATTTACACCCAATAGGTCTTAGCCCATCAGGCGGATTAACAAGCTCCCAGATGTTATTGAAGTACATCAACTCCATTTACTGGTTCATGGCTTTAACCCATTCATCTTTGTCAACATCCTCCATTGCTTTCTTAAAAAACAACGGATCCTCGACCACATCATTCGAAATGATGTTTTGGGCTTCAATCAAACCCATAGTGAAGTCTGCGATGCATCCTTCTTGACGCTTCGTTACAATACAGCCCATCCATTCAGAGTGAAAACTGACCCCGATGTCGATTTGCGAGAATCTCTATCGGTCTGAAAGTCAGAGTCTATGTATCCTGTAAGTATCAGATCCTTATCTCCATACACAAGCATGTAGTCCCTCATTCTCCAAAGATACTTAAGGATCNCAGATCCTTATCTCCATACACAAGCATGTAGTCCCTCATTCTCCAAAGATACTTAAGGATCGTCTTGACCGCCGTCCAGTGATCAAATCCTGGATTGGACTGATACCGACTGGCAATCCCTACTGCATAGCAAATGTCGGGTCTGGTACGCAACATTGCATACATTAGGCTTCCTACAGCTGAAGCATAGGGAATCCGTCTCATCTCCTCAACCTCCTGAGGTGTCTTAGGACATTGATCCTTAGACAAAACGATTTCATGCCTGAAGGGTAACAAACCCCTCTTGGAATCCTGCATCCTGTACCTAATCAACATTTGATCAATGTACGATGCCTAAGACAGGGCTCCGTTTGTTCTTACGATCCCGAATGATCTGGATCCCTAGAACGTAATATGCCTCACCCAAATCTTTCATTTGGAACTAGGCAGCTAGCCATTTCTTAATGTCAGTTAGATACCCTACATCATTCCCAATGAGTAGGATATCATCCACATACAGTACCAGGAAAGCTACTGAACTATTGATGATCTTCTTGTAGACATAAGGCTCATCAATGTTCTGATCAAAGCCAAACGACTTGACTGTAGTGTCAAATTTGATGTTCCAAGATCTAGATGCTTTTTTCAGCCCATAAATGAACCTATTAAGCTTGCAAACTCTTTGTTCTTGATCTGGAACTGTGAACCCCTCTGGTTGAGCCATATAGATGGCCTTCTCAAGATTACCATTAAGAAATGCAGTCTTGACGTCCATTTCCCATATTTTATAATCATAAAATGTGGCTATGGACAGGAGAATCCTGATAGACTTGAGCATGACAATAGGTGAGAAAGTTTCCTTATAGTCAACTCCCTCAATCTGGGTATAACCCTTTGCCATGAATCTAGCCTTAAAGGTTTGCACCTTTCCATCTACACCTCTCTTTCGCTTATAGATCCACTTACACCCAATAGATCTTACCCCATCAGGTGGATCAACAAGCTCCCAGACGTTATTGAAGTACATAGACTCCATTTACTGGTTCATGGCCTTAATCCATTCATCTTTGTCAACATCTTCCATTACTTTCTTAAAAGACAACGGATCCTTGATCCCATCATTCACAATGATATTTTGGGCTTCAGTCAAACCCATGTAGCGATCTGGTGGGTTCATAACTCTCCCACTACGTCGAGGCAGTCTCAACTCTTAAGCTGGTTGACTAGATGTTCCAACCTCAACAACTCTTGTTGATTTGTCGGCCTATTCAACAACTCTTGTTGAATCCTCAGCAGTCTAAGTCTCACTAGAGATCTCACGCAAAACGAGCTTACTTCGAGACTTATGATCCCAGATGTGGTCTTCTTCCAAGAAGTTAACATTTGTAGAATCAAACACTTTGTTCTCACTCGGATCATAGAAGTATCCACCTCTCGTTTCCTTGGGGTAGCCTACAGAGAGTCAAACCTTCAAACACGATTCCAACTTCTTTGGGTTAGTCACTAGCACATGTGCCGGACAGACCCAAATCCTGAAGTGGCGTAAATTACCTTTACAACCTCTTTATAACTCAAAAGGTTTTTGAGAAACACTTTTTGAGAGAACATTGTTTAGGATATAACATGCAGAATGCACTGAAAAACTCCAAAACAAGTCTGGAAGATAAACATAACTCATCATAGACTGAACCATGTCTAACAAGATTATGTTTCTCATTTAAGATGCACCATTCTGCTGATGTGTACCAGGGGCCGAGAGTTGGAATGCAATCCCATGTTTTATCATATAGTTCTGAAATTGGAGGTCCATATACTCTCCACCACGATCAGATCATAGTGTTTTTATCTTCTAACAAGTTTTCAACTTCAGCCTTATACTCCTTGAACTTTTCAAGGGATTCAGACTTACGTTGCATTATGTAGAGATACCCGAACCTTGAATAATCATCTATGAAAGAGATGAAATATTCATACCCACTCCGAGCTCTAACATTCATCGGACTACAGAGGTCTAAATGTACAAGCTTCAAGGCTTCCTTGACTCTGTAATCTTTTCCAGTAAAAGGTCGTTTGGTCATCTTGCCTTTGAGGCATGATTCACATACCGGCAAAAAGTTTTCTTCTAAACTCTTTAGAAGTCCACTTTTCACCAACTTCTCAATCCTATTGAGGTTGATGTGACCTAACCTTAGATGCCAAAGATGGACATTTTCCTTAGGAGAAACCTTTGGTCTTTTAGCTGCTGTTGTCGTACTGAACATTTCAGTTTAAACGAGGCTTTAATGACTAACGACCTTAGTACATATAAGTTACTTTCCATTGAATCATAACCAATCTCCATTCCATTCTTGAAGATAAACACTTTATTCTCAGAAAAGGAGACAGTATACCCTTGTTCAATGAGATAAGAAACCAAGATTAAGTTCCTCTTAATATGAGGAACTAAAAAAAATTTATCCAGTAACAGATAGCGTTTCATAGCGTTTCTTATCAACAAATAACTTCAACCTGCCCACAGCAACAGATGAAACAACCTCACCAATGCCGACTCGTAGAGTCATCTCCCCTGTGGCAACATTTGACAAGAACTGAATCCTTGGTAAGAGGAACTGACATGATTGATAGCACCCGAATCAAGGATCCAAGTAGAATCATCATTCTCTACCAAACATGTCTCCAAGACCAATAAATCAGATTTACCGTATTGTCTCCTCTTTTGGAGAGTAGTCGGATCAGTGTCATAACAACTGACATTACTGCTTTTGACATCCATCCCTTTATGCTCGAAAAGTAAGAACTAATGTTCAAACAAACCTTGCAGTGAGTCCATGATCTCGCGTGCAATGACCATGCTCTCAACCCTTTTGGCCAAAACATTAGGTATGTTAGCCAAAATGTGAAGTCGAGCCAACGAATTAGCCTTTATGCACACTTCATATGCATTGTGAACACTTCGCGGTGCATCAAGGGTCAGAAGGTGAAAACACTCCTCAACCATGACAAATACGAGGTCGTTTTCCACGAAATACGTTTCACGCAATTCTTCTACTATATGTAGTCGGTCATATTAAAAGCACTAAACGGAAATACTAGCGAGTTTCTGAAAAGAAAAACACATTGACCTATGTTAGGTTTTAAAGCAAATACCCGTTGTAAAACAAAACAACATCCAATAAGGTTTTAGCAAAACTAATATGAACCCCGTGTGACATCTAGTTTCGTAATGATACTTCAAAGGTTTAGGACAAAAGCAGCCGAAGGGAGGTCAATTATCCCTCCTTTGAATTGAGAAGTTCTCAACCAGTCATTAATACCAGAACAACTTTTGCTTCTATAACGACTAGTCATCATTGATTTGGACAATAGATCATTAACTTACTTAATAATCTCCCGTAAGTGTGACCTGCCATTTTAGGCCCTAGAGATCCGCCCCAAAAAGCCAATCCGAAGGGAAAAAATCTGATTGGGGCAAAACCTAAAGCGACCCTATCAATTTCTGGAGTTCACCTTGATCTTGACCAACTGCACAAAACCCATCCAAAGAGGGACGCTCCCAAGGTGCCACGAGGGAGTACAAAATGATCACACGGTGTGAACCAATGCAGAGACCATAGGACGTGTTGACACACACCCTTCACCCACTTACTATAAACACTCTCTCCGTCCACCTTGATATTGACTCATGCAAACACTATCCGAAGGGGGATGCTCTTAGGGCACCACAAGGCCAAGCATGAATCTCACGGTGTGAAATACTAGGAAAAACGTGAGTGGAATCATAGACATATCAGATATATCTCTTCCTCCTACTGAGTATTTTATAACCTAGGGTTTAGCTTACTTAGAAAAAACACGACTAAGGATTTTAACTAAGTGATTTTTAGGTTTGCCCAAGAGTAACTTTTACCTTGGATAGTTAAACAACTTTTTTTATCATCATCCATTAAACTCTTTAACGAAGTCTTTGACCAAAATTGTCGCATGCTTGTTGAAAATCTATCTAATTCACCTTTCCAGGTAAGTTCCCAGGTAGGGGTGTTACGTTTTTGTCAACTTAAGAACCTCGGCCTAGCCAGATCTCGCTTTAGACAAAAGGTCCCTTATAGATAGATGTAAAACAAATTTAATCTTTTATGTCAACCAATTTAATCCTATTAAACTAATTTTAAAAGATTAATCTAGGTTACTAAACTCTTTAGAACTATTTGAACTTAGGTTTATCTCAATCCAATTTTAAAACTCTTTTAAAAAACTTGTGTTCACCCTAAGTCTGCATACAACTCTTTCTTATTGACTTTTTGTCTAATTAACTTTATAACAATTATAAACGGAAACCAAAACCACAATACTTAGCTAACACATGCAAGGCATTCATAACGCTTATAAATAGCCTAAGTGTCATGCTCAATGCATTGTTCATTCATTGCTACGTCTTTTATATAACATTTATACAAAACAGTAATAAAACAAGCAAAACATGGTTCCATTCACCCTTAGACTATAACACTTATAATAAAAGGTTGATGCATGATCATGCTCACTGCATACAAAATAACTCTTATATTTCATGATGCATGCGTATGCTTTCAAGTAATTTCTTCATGCTATATTATAACATTTATAATATACGATGCATGAATAATTGCACAACCTAAGGTGGGTTTTAAACTATATGTCAAACACTTTGGCATATAAGCACTATATATCACATGTATAATAAAAAAATGTTGATGGACTGGGTAAAATTTCCTTAAAAGCACAAAAGTAAAGCTAACTATTACAAAAACAAGGAGTCTCCAATTCAAATAGGCGAACCAGGTCTTGAACCGCTCGGGCGAAGCAACACATCTCCAACCATTGTGTACTAAACTCCTCGCGATCGTCTACACGATAAAACAAACACTTCGCTCTATCGCTTAACAACGCTCCCAGAGCTAAACGATCGTTTAGAAAATACTACACAATCGTGTACCTTTTACTAAGCGATGAAGCCTGAGGCATGTGATCGCTTAGCGTGCTCCGCATAACGCCCACCTTATGCGATCGTCTAAACAATTACGATGCGACAGAGCACCATCACTTAAACGATCACTTAGCTAGCGCCTTCGTATTGTATACGTGCGATCGTGTAGGTAGTAACTAAGCGGTGAGACTTGCTAACTACATGATCATTTTTAGCTCGCACCTTTTACTAAACGATGAGCATCACATGCTCCCACTACGATCATCTACCTCCAGCACCTACACGATCGGGCAACCAACACTATGCAATAGAGTAAACGATTTACCTCATCGGTTAGCATTAGCTAAACGATCGTTTAGTAAATACTATACGATCGTATAGAAAAATCTACACGATCACTTAGATAAATCCGATTGATCGTTTACCTTAGGCTACAGATACGACTAACACTTAGTCTTCTTCCTCGTTGAAAGCCGCATCTCCATGATTTGAAACTTCATCACGAACAACTCGACTAACTCAAACTCTTTGAATTACAGACTCGATTGCAAGTTAATTACGCCCAAAAACACAGGGGCCCTTACAAATTAACACTTTGTAATTGAAGAAAGCTAACTAAAGGCAATTAAACCCGAAAACATTCATCAAATCCATCCACAAATGCACTTAACAATTAAACACAAATGCAGAAACCCACCAAGAATGTAAAAGAAGTTCAAAATAGACTTGTAATTTAGAATATCAGAACAACCTGGCTTTGATACCAATTGAAGAAAATCATGCACGAGGTTTTCCATGAGTAGTGGAAAGATCATTCCAAATTATAACCATATATGAACTTTACAATTAGTCATAAACAAAAACATACGGTTATGCATTAATTACAGAAATTACAGCCTGATACTACAAATAATGAAAGAGAAACGCTACACACATTTGTAGACTCATCTCCACGCTCCTTGATCACGAATGCTCGAACACAGCAACACAACAACCTCAAACGCTCGTCCAACGCAACCGCTACACAGCACGAACACCGCGCACTCGAACTCAGTGATCACTTCGGTCACGAACACCCCAACAACACGAACGACCTCCACAAAACCTTAACGGTGTCGAGTTAAGTATGACACCACCAAGAAGGCTACCTTGGTATTCTCAGTGTGAAAATCAAGAGGGTGGGCTCTATGTGGACTTGGTTTGAGGCAGAAGGCGGAGAAAATAAAAATCGTGTAAATGATTGAGCAAGTGGGAGATGATTGAACCTATCGCATATGTCGATGTCCAATCATTTAGCAAAAGTTAAGAGATCGTCTAACAAAAGCTAAGGGATCGTTTAGCTCATCGCTTAGCTGCGTGTCTGTCGCCTACAAACACTACATGATCGTTTAGCTCGCTCCAAGTTGTCGCTTAGTAAATCCTTTTACACGACAACTTCCGTGAGATTCCGGGAGAGGAAAAAATCTCAAAAAATAAATTTTCAAAAACTTACTAAAATTAGGAAAACAATTTTCCTTTTTATCTCACGGTTACCATGAAACCACCAATAAATTGCCACTCAATTGATTATTAAAGAAAAAGAGCTAATTATCCAATAATTAGTATTATTATAAATAAAAATGATAACCAACTTATCATACTATATTTATAACCTATAGTTTTAATACTTCATCTCATGAAACATACAAAGCATAGCTTTTTTTCTATTCCATGGTACTTAATGTAAATCTCATCTACATTAATCCTCCACGGGATGTATCTCATACATCATATCGATCATATCATATATAATCGAAATACCTCTTGTCAATTTGAACATTTCAAATCAACACCAAGAACTTATCCTCAACTGAATCCATTGAGCTACCAAGGGGACCTTATGAACCTGTAGCTCGAACCTCCAACAGTATGTGAATAACCGACTAAACTCTTTAGTCACGGGATCCACCATCCGTTAACTGCAGGCACTTCACTAAAGACTGACAACTGAACTCTCCTCACCACAAATATATTTTGTGTCCATCTTAACCAATTAGCAGTGCGACAACCCTTCACAGATCGCTCGTAAGTACAACTCGTCCAATAACCGTTATGCCCCTGTAGTTATATCTAACTCCTTAAGTACCACTGATCCCTCTAATGAACATAAGTCATAATCCTACTATGATCGAGTCTTCTCTTTCAAAGAGAAGTTGTGGCCACTATGTTCAAGCTCCGGAATCAGCCCTTAAGGGAGCAATCTCTCTACTTATCCCTACTTTGGGAAAGGAGTGAATTCCATCTTGTGGATTGACATTGACTTCCAGCTCCCATGATCGACAAGTCCAAAAAGGGGTAGGCATGTTTGAGTGGCAGTCTGGCCACTCTCACCTAAATACTGTCAAAGGACTTGGCCCTCAATAGCCAGGAGTTCCCAAACACTTAGGATTGAGGTTATGTCACCTATGGTCATTTAGGTGAGATGTAAGTCTCTATGTAATCAACGACATTATAATAACAGAGTCCTAGTCATGCTCATAGTCGGTCTTATACAAACTCTTTGTATAGGACACCTCGTTCACGTCTCTACATGAATGGTCAAGGATCTACCATCTGTAGTAAGTTTACAACATTTTTGCAAACCTTTACAAAGTGACCGGTATTCGTAATAATCACCAGGATCAGTTATCCCACCTATCTTTATACTACGGACTCTATTTAGTTATCACTTAAGGCATGATCTTACTTGATATCATATATACAGTTAACGTTTACATAAGAATAACCATGAAGATTTGTTAATTGGATATGAGTAAATGCCAGAAATGAAATAACAGTTATTTTATTCATTAAACAATGTGTATCTTACAAAACGAGACTCCGGAAGATTAGGAGACCACCAATTCCCATACCTAAAACGCTCTTTTGGGAAATAAGTTTATTTTAAAAATGGGTATGGAGAGATTAAGTTATACGTTCAGATGGAACAAAGTAACCATATATGTACTAAAGGACACGTTAAGCAAAAAGACCTTTTTAAACACGTAAAATGTTCCAGTGATGGGCAACAACAGCTAAAGAGCCAACGAGTTTATCCTAAGAAAATAAAATGCCTCATCATTTAAGGATCTTAAGGTTAGGTCACATCACTCAATAGGATTGAAAAGTTGGTAAAATGGAGATCTAAGGAGTTTAGAAGAGATAACATCCCCAGGAGTGTATGATCATGCCTGAAAGACAAGGAAATATGACCATACGACCTTTTACTGGAAAAGGTTAACACAGGCCAAGAGCTCTGAGAGCTCTGTAGCATACAGACCCTTGTGGTCTGAGTAGGAATGTATATATTGGCACTTCGAGGGTGGGTACTCAATATTCTCATCTCTTTCATAGATGATCTTATTCTAATCGGTTGTATCTCTACCCTAATGCCATACGTAGTCTGAAGCCATCGACAAGTTCACACGGAGTATAAGCGCTGACAGTTGAAACTTGTTTAGGGAAGAAGATAAAAACAACTACGATACTGATCGTGGTGGAGTATTGGACCTCCAATATCACAAAACTATATTGAAAACCAATAGAACATAGAGTTGCGTCCTAAACTCTCGGCCCCTAGCTACAGCGCTCAACAGAATGGTGTATCAGAAAGGAGAAATAGAACCTTGCTTGGACATGGTCTCGGTCTATGATGAGTGTGATGTTGATCTCCAGACGCTCGATTTGGGGATATTTCGTGGAGACTGCATGCTATACTCTGTACAACAAGCTTCCTCAAACAAGTGTTTCTGAAACAACGTCTTTGAGTTTGGAGAGGCTTAAAGGTAGTTTACGCCACTCAGATATTTAGGGATGGCTGTCTGAAAAATGTGCTAGGTGACTAACCTAAAGAATAGTTGGAACCGCATTCGAGAGGTTTAACCTCATTTGTAGGCTTACCCAAACGGTAACGAGAGGTTGAATACTTCTATGATCGAGTAGAAAAAGTGTTATGTTTCTACAAAGCTATCTCTTGGAAAGAACATCCGGGATCATAAGCCCATGGAGTAAGCTCGTTTGCAAGGATATTTTTCTAGTGAGACTGAGACTGCTGAGGGTTCAACCAAGAAGTTGTTGAATAGTTGCCGACAGAATTAACAAGAAAGTTGTGAGGTCGGAATGTCTAGTCAACCAGCTCAAGAGTTGAGATGCCTCGACGTCAGTGACTAAGTCGAGGGTTTATGATACCCACCGGAATCATGCTACAATGGGTTTGGACTGAAGCCAAAATGTCCATTGTGAATGATGGCATCGACGGCTCGTGTGTACTTTATAGACCTAGACATGGAAGCAATGTCTGTCAAAGATGAATGGTGTTAAGGCTATGAACTAGTAAATGGAGTGCCATTATGTACTTGACATAACGTCTGGAGTTTGTTGATCCACCTGATAGGGTAAGACCTATAGAGGTTAGTAAATGGATCTTTTTAAGCAACAAAGAGAGTCGTGTAGTATGGGACAACGGGTACAAACCTTAAACGGCTAGACATCGTGGCAGAATGGTCTATACCCAGGTGAGGAGAAGCCCTTTGACATAATCTGGAGGAAACTAAATTCCTCACCTGTTGTCATACACTAACAAGTTTCTTAATCAGGATTCTCCTGTTCTAAATAGCCGCCAATTTATGATTTATGAAATATGGAAAATGGATGTCAAGACTGCATTCTTTTCTTAATGCGTAAATCTTTGAGATAGACCCAATCTTATATTGACCTCAACCAGAGGAGACTATCACAAGTTCCAAATCAAGAATAAAGAAGTTATTTTTTGCGAGCTTAATATGTCCATTTATGGGAGTTTGAAACAAGCATCTAAGATCTTTGGAAACATCAGATTTAAGCACTAGCGTCAAGTCGTGTTGGGCTTTTGATGCAGAACATTGAATGAGGCCTTGTTGGTTGTGCCAAGAAGATCTTCAACAGCTCACGTTTAGCTTTCCTTCTCGGTCGAGTATGTTATGATGATAATTCTATTCACTTGGAAATGTATGTAAGTATCTGACTGACATTAAGAAATGATAGCTGCCGCAGATCCAAATGAAAGATTGGGTTGAGGCACATTGTTTAGGGATCCAGATCAATTTAGGATACAGTAAAGAGACAAATCGATGTTATGCCCTGTCTCAGCATATACATTGATCACATGATTTGATCAGCAACAGAAGATGACAGCGATTCCAGAGGGGTTTGTACCTTTCAGGCAATGAATCGTTTTTGTTCTAAGGTTATCAATGTCCTAAGGACACCTAGGAGGATTGAGGAGATGAGACGGTATTAACCGCTATAGCTTCAGTTGTAGGAAGCTTAATGTATGAACAATGGAACTAAATGTTGTATCCAGACGCCGACAATTTACGTATGCAGTAGGGATTGCTTAGTCGGTCAGTCCAATCAACACATGGATTTGGATCACTGGAACGAAAAACGGTCAATGACGATCATATCAAGTAATTCCTTCGAGAAATACAGGGTACTACTTACTGCTCAACGCGTGATGGAGATAAGGATCTGATTCTTAGCAGGATACATCAGACTTTGACTTTCAGACCGATAGAGATTCTCCACAAATCAACATTGGGTCAGTTTTCACTCTGAACTGAGGCCGTTTCATGTGGCGAAATGCATCAAGTCAAGGATGCAGGACAACGACATCCACTATGGAAGCAGACTCCGAATTACGTGGTCGCTTGTTGAGGAAACTACAGAATCTTGTCTTTGGATGAAGAATATTCCTTCAGATTGGTATGTTGTCTCCAAAATCGGAATTTGCCTTAATCAACTCTTATTGTGATAACAACCGGGATTGTGGCCAAATCGAAGGAGGCCCCGGAGTCATCGTCGGGATAGAGCCATGTTATACAACGAAACATATCACTGATCCAGGTGAGATTGTGCATCACTGTGATGTGATAGTCACGAAGATCGCATCGCGAGCACAACGTTGCTGATGCCATTTACAAAGGCTCTCACGGCTAAAAGTGTTTCGAAGGCCCACATTGGAGAGTCTGGGGTCTACTAGACATTACGCATCTTGTCTAGGGCAAGTGGGAGATGATACTGGGGTTATGCCTAGTTTATTGGCTACTATTGTACATTAGTCTCCGAGTCATTAGGGAACAAGTGGGGATTGTTGGGATTGTGTCTAATTTTCCTGGATCTCGTTGTTTGTAATGATACCATTGTGATGAATAAAATAATTGTTATTTCATCTGGCATTTACTCATATCCAATTAGAACAAATCTCCATGGTTATCTTATGTAAATTAAGCATGTAATATGATATACAAAGTAGATTATGCCTTAAATGATAACCTAAATAGGTCTATGTATAAAGATAAGGTGATATCTGATTCTGGTGACACTACGGATACGTACCGCTTTGTAAGAGATTTGTAATGTGTTGTAAACTACACAGAATGGTAGATCTTGACCATTCATGTGGAATGTGCAAGCAGCAGGGTGTCCTATACAAAGAGTTTTGTATCAAGACTGGACCACGAGATGACTAGACTCTATATATAATCGCGTTGATACTAGAAGACTTACATCTCACCTAAACGACCATAGGTGACACGACTTCAATCCTGTAGTTTGGGAACTTCTGCCTTTGAGGGCGATCCTTTGATTAGTATGGGAGAGAGTGCCAAATTGCCAACTCAACATGCCTACCTTTTTGGGGAACTTGTCTGAATCATGGGAGCTGGGAAGAGTCAATCCACAAGATGGAATTCAATCCTTTCCCAGGAAGTACGGGAAAGTTAGAGAGTGCTCCTTAAAGGCTGATTCCGGAGCTGAACATAGTGGTCAAACTTTCCCTTTGAAAGAGAAGACTCATCATAGAGGATATAGACTTTAATGTCATTAGAGTGGATCAGTGGTCATTAAGGATTAGATAGTAACTACAGGAAGGGCATTAACGGTTATTGGACGAAGTGTAACTTAGCGAGCGATCTGTGAGAGGGTTGTTCGCACTACTAGATTGGTAAGATGGACACAAAATATATTTAGTGGTGAGAGAGTTCAGCTGTCAAGTCTTACGTGAGAGTGCCTGCAGTTAACGAGATGGTGAATCCGCGTGACTAATGAGGATTATAAAAAAATTTAGTCGGATTTATTCACTACTGCTTGGAGTATCGAAGACTACAGGATCATAAGATCCCCTTTGGTATAGCTCAATTGGGATTCAGTTGAGGATCAATCTTAGGTGTTAATTGAATATGTTCCAAATTGAAAGAAGGTATTTTCGAATTATATATGATATATCGGTATGATGTATGAGGTACATCCTATGGAGGATAATGGTAATGAGATTTAACATTTAAGGTACCATGAATAGAAAAAAAGAGCTTATGCTTTTGTATGATTTCATAGAATGAAGATAATAAATAAAATAATGAGGTTAATAAAAATAATAGTATGATAAGTTGGTTATCATTTAATTTATAATAATAATATTAAATATTGATAATTACTACTAACTATTTTCTTCTAATACAAATTGAGTGGCAGGTTTATTGGTGGTTTTCATGGTAACTCGTGAGATAAAAAGGAAAATTGTATTTCCTTTATTTTTTAAGTAGTTTTTGGAAAATTTTTTTTTGAGATTTATTTCTCCCGGAGATCTCACGAGAAGTTGTCGGAAGACTTCAACAATAGACGATTACTAAAAGCGGACAATTGGAGCGAGCTAAACGATCTGTTGTAGTGTTTGTAGGCAACAGATACTCAGCTAAGCCGATGAAGTAAACAGATCCTTAGCTTTTGTCTAGACGATCCTTAAGCTTTGCTAATGATTGGACATCGACCTGATCGAATAGGTCCTCATCATCTCCCACTTGCTCAATCGTATTACACGATGTTTGTTGTTTCTTTCTCCTTCTGCCCTCAAACCAAGTCCACAACAAGAGCCACCCTCTTAGATTTCTACTCGAGAATACCAAGGTAGTCTCTTGGTTGGTGTTATAGCTCAACTCGAACACGTCGAGGGTTTATGGAGGCCGTTCTTGCTGTTTGGGGTTATGTTCGTGTGCCGAAGCGAATCACGTGAGTTCGAGATGTCGACGGAATGTTCGTCGTGCGTGTAGCGGGTGTGATCATTGTACGAGCGTTCGAGGTCTGTTGTGTTGCTTGTGTTCGAGCGTTCGTGGAATCAAGGAGCATTGGAGATGATGTCCCTACAAATGATGTTGACAACGTTTTTCCTTGATCACTTATTGTCAGTAGTCAGGCCTGGTAATTTACTGTAATTAATGCATAACCAATTGTTTATTATTTATGAATCTAATTGTTAAAGTTTCATACCTATGGATTAGTATTTGGAATGATCTTTTGCTGCTTCATAGTGGAATCCTCATGCACGATGATTCCTTCAGTTATACGCCTTATTCAATGAGACAGATAACCAAGATTATTTCCTCTTATAATGAGGAATTACAAAAAACATCATCCTGTAACAGATAACGTTTCTTGTCAATAAATAACTTCAACCTGCATACAGCTAACAACTGAAAACACCCACCAGTACCTGAGTACCTCTTAGATTATGCTCCTCCTGTGACAGAGGGACGTTTTGCCAGGACTGAATCCTTGGTAAAGAAGAAATTGCATGATTTGGTTAAGCACCCCGAGATCTAAGATCCCAGGCATCGGGTGAATCATCATTCGTCTACCAAACAACGTCCTCAAGACACAATAAAATTAGATTTACTGTCTTTTCCTTCTTTGGAGAGTAGTGGGATCCAGTGTCAGAACAAACAGACATACTAGTTTCTCATCCAGTCCCTCACTAATAGATATATTTCAATGCCATTGTTAAACCATATATAGTAAGTAACAATTTTTAAACAGGTTGTTCGTAATAACGACCTAGGTATAAAAAGCTTTTTCTTTTACTGTTCACACCCCACTCAGACTACCCGCTGAGCCCTAGGAAAGGAATATGACCTGTAGCAGTTATACAACGCCTTTTGTTGACACTTACTGCAAAACTCTTGCGGAAATAACTCTGATACCAAATGAACTAATTTCAACAGTCATACTGATTAAGTCAAGGAGGCAATCAATAGCTGATTAAAGTAGGCCCATTTTATTACAACAATGTAACGTTTATACACTCCAAGACTTCAACAAAGTCTATAACAACAACTGTAAAACCTACGGAAGTATAAACTGTGGCTTGGGTAGAACCTTAATCTTAAGCAATTACCTCGGAACTCCCTCACCTTCCGTACCCTGGGGGGGGTTTTAATTAAACACATAAACATGGAAAACATGAGCCTATAACGCTTAGTGAGTGCTGCCTTTAGATAAACAAAAACTTTGAACTACAGAAATATAACTTTTTTGGAATCAATGCATAGTCAATCAAGAAATACCGGACAAGTTCACAATTATTTCTCCTAACCAGACTGCTAGATTTTCCCCAGCTCCAACGCTGGTTAAAACAAAAACCCAAAGCTTGACCGCTAGTCGTCATGGTCACCTAGTACATCCTCAGCCTTTATCAATCTGGTTATGTCCTGCATGATCCTACATAAAATAATATACAACAATTCCTTGGAAACTTTCCCCGTTATTATCCGCCATATGCACATCGACTATTTTCTCCCTAGCTATGCTTAGGTACTTGACTATATTTCCCACCGGTCGTTCACAAACTATCAAATTTTATCGCTACGATCGAAGTTTGACTATATTTTCCCGCAAAAAGTACCTTTTCAACATAGCTAAACTATGCATCCGGGTACCAATTTCCAGTTTACAACACAACATAACAAGCATATCTTACAAACAAATACAAGACAAAACATATATCTCTGATCATGCCATTTTAACATTATCCCCCTATATATATTCTAACTATATATAGAAATTAACACATAACAATAACAACAACATAATAATCACTCACCTTGGGTTGGGTTAAGGAACTTTCCTTTCCGAAAGTTTCTTTAGGTTTTCTTGGGGTTCCCGCTTTGAACCCTAAAATTTCAGATTCAAATTATCAGCTTATATTACTCATAGTTCCAACTTATTTTTAGGATACTTCCTTCTAAAAAATGTTCTAAAATGTCCTCAGAATCTACCTTCATAAATCTTCGTGGTTTGGCGGATCTTCATAATCAAGAACTGGCCCAAGCTTATCCGACAGCGCGACCCCTTCCTTGATTCCTGTTCCCTCGTTCTCATCAGCCCGATTCCTTGAGCTACTTTCTTTGGCATCCCTACCCTGAAAAACTAGACTCACTGTATATTTCAATGGCTTTGGAAATCATTAAACGCACGAGTATTCTGGGAGAACTTCTCGTCTCAGTTGATGCTTCTTTCTGTTCTTTCTGTCCGATGCAGCATCTCCCCTCTTGGAACCTCTTGGACCAATGGTATTGGTCTTGCTACCAACGCATAGTCTCCTCCCAATACACTATTCTTTATGTATTTGGAAGAGAATTGAATTCTCATATGAAGTCCTTGGCCCTCATTTTATACGGCATCTAAGATTTCCTCTAAGGCCGACACCTGCTACTTGGGTCGTATGTCCCAAGTGTCCCTCTTCCTCAACACTTTACCTGCATCTTGTATCAGCGCAACCCAAGGTTCTGCTCCATCTTTTACCCAACGCATAGCCCCTCAATTTGCATGTCTTCCTTAATCCATCCCTTCATTTGCTTAAGCTTATTTTCTCCCAATAAGCACATGTTCCGGATGACGTCCTTGAATGCCATCCATCCTCCAATATCGTTCATGCTTTATATGCGTTCATGTTCCAACCACCTATGCGTTAAACCACAAATGCACCATCCAATGGCCGCAATCTACTTATGTCCGGAAACCATCCATCGGTGCAAATGTGTCCATTCCAATCTTTCCTGTGCATCTAATTGTCCGCAACTTGGTCACTTATGCAATGCTGCAAAGCTCCTCTTTGGCCCGCAATCCTTTCTCCTTCCATAGCTTTCCTTTGCTCTATGTGCTCAACTAGGTATTGACCAACACTCCTTCAACGTATACTACTAGTTTGTCCTATGCGCCCACATACCCTTTGATGTCCAAACGCAATAGCACACAACCAACGTATAGTGTAGCACTGCCGTATTCCATCACGTCATCTCATCCATCGCTGATTACCAATCGCATAGCACTACCGCTTCCAATCGCGTCCATCGCATCATCGCGAACATACCATCGCATAGCATTGCCGGTCCAAACGCCGCATGCCTCCCTCACCGCATGCTTCGTACCCATCACCGCATGCCCCTTGCACTGCATCACGCATAAACTAACGCAATTCCTTGGCCGCATGCCTCCAACACATTCCTCGACTGCATGACGCGCATACCATCGGATGCCATACCATAGGCCTTGCATCACCACATGCCCTCTGCATCAACCATATGCCTTTTGCCCATCACCGCATACCCTTGCATCACCCGCGTACCTTTGCACCGCATGCCTGTGGCTGCACAATCATAGCGACCGTTCCCGATGTCCATCAACCATAGCACCGTCGCATGTCATCAATGCATAACATCGACACATAGTATCACCTGTTGATACCAACGCATAATTCTACCAGTATCCATCACGCATACCCGATCACTGGCATGCCATCGCATCCGTCGCATGCAATCACACAACCCTTCGGCGCATACTGTCGCGTCCAACGCATCCTCGCACCAGGCCTCTATCACCGCATGCCTTCTCCATCGCATCAATGTATCCAACACCAACACCCTTGGATACGCAACTTGAGGTTGCCGCATGCGTTGGTTCTAACCTCTCAAAACATTTGGCTGCCCATGCATGTGTTCTTGCGCTATACTTTCAGGCCTCTCCCTCCATGCCGAAGTAACCTCTTCCGAAAAATACTTCATGGCCAACACATGCACCATAGTCAACGCATAGTCCAAAACTTAGTCATTTTTTCTCCTTGGCTTCCATGCATGGTACTCTTGGCATGTCCTCTGCCAATACTTCGCATTTTGTTTTTAATCAGTGCGTCAATTTCCTTTACAAATGTTATGGTTGCCTTCAACTTATGCGTATTATGTCTCCTAACTCTAACACATTGGGTTTCTTTTGAGTTTTAACACATTAGCCATAATTTTTATCATTTAAGCTTAACGTCAATACTCTAAGGAAACTATTCAATCACTCAGAATTTCCTTCACTTCATATATTAGTGATAAATTTCATCTAGTTATATTTTTTAAACATCTTATTAGATGGAAAAATGGAAATCTCGGGTTTCACATGTACGCCCTGAGATTACATCTTGTGGCCTTAATCACACTGATCTCTAATGAATCAAGGGCTTTGTGATCCAATCATTCAAAATCCCGAGTCCCGTCTCAGGCCAATGAGGAGGGTGGACGCCTCTTGTTCAAGACCTGGAGCGCACTTGAGGGAACACCTCTCTACTATCCTCTTATAATAGCAGGAAGAGTGAATCCGTCTTGCACCTAATTGTCGCCCACCTATTCTACCGATCTTACCCCTAAAATGGGAGGCTTATTGAAGCGCCGGTGTTGTGAGCCAACCCTCACCCATTGAAAATCTTAAGAATAATCCCGAATAAACAGGAATTTCATAGTTAGCTCAAGATAAGGTCAAGTACTTAGGTCCATCGTTGTTGAAATAGGTCATGCTTAAATAGTAAACAACAATTATTAAGTAAGTATGTGTACTTATTTTTTGTTGTTCGATTTTATATCAAACTTTCTTTGCCCAGGATAACCCTACTTGCATAATCCACATGAACGGAATCATGATCAAATCGTTTGTAGCACTTTACAAACAATTGTAACATCTACAAAGTGATCGCATCCCGATAGTGTCCCCAGAATAAAGGTAAGCCAACCTTATCCGTATAATATAGAAACGTTTTGGCTATCTACTCGAACTTACTCTCCACAAAAAGTCCAATACTCATGTTATAGCCATGGATCTTAGTTTATTGGATTTTAGGTCTTTAAAAAAGAATGAGCAATTCATACATTCAATAACAACTTTCATTGAATTAAAACTTCAATAGCATCTATAGTGATTAACATAAATAAGTTTATTGTTTACAAACCCAAAAGTTTTAGGACATAAAATCCAAGCAGTAGACACATTTTTCGGTAGGTAGCTTAAATACCCAATAGGGAGTAGTCTTTGAAGAAAACATGGCAAGTCCGTGTGTTTTTAGCTCTGGTATTCTTCGCATCTTTATCATTCACACATCGTGAATATATTAGACACAAATCCATCATAAAATGTTCATCGACTTTCATTACTTACAAAACGAAATCCGTTCATTAATTGTTTGTGTACATGCATGTGGTCTTTATAAATCTGTTATCGACTTGTATCAAGTGTAAGTTCTTTATAAATCTCTTATTCTTCAAATCTGGGTAGGTTCTAACCCAGCGTTTGTTGTATCCTTCGTTTTTTCCTTCAATACTTAACAATGTACCTCACGCAAGTTGTCGGCATATATTTTTTCATATGCATTAACATCCAATTTATTTCGTACAATATTAGTCCTTGACCAATTATGGAAATTAGAAAAAAAAAAATAACTTTTTTGGTCAAGTTTAGAATTCGTTTTATTCTTATCTTGGCCTTCTATGGATGTTTGCTAGCACAAGAAAGTTCAACATATTCAATTTGATGTGATATCTCTTCTCCATTCATCATTCATGACTGGAGGAGGTCTACGTTCAACTTTTTCATTATGTTGCCTCCTTCAGCATCAAAGTATGATTCCTAGAAAATAATGTCGATGTCCCATGAATGATAATTTTATCTCTTATCCCCGAAGGAAGAATTATCCTCTTTGCAATGGAACATGTTAGTAAATTTTTTGTACCACCCAAGATATGCAACTGTAGTTGTAGGAAAAAGTCATTTATAGTCCACATAAGGTTACATATGTT
>NC_052351.1:46583162-46700372 GCF_009727055.1 Benincasa hispida
GAATTTATATATTTAAATATGATTTAAATATATAAAGATGGATATGTGTTAAAATTAATTTAATATTTGATATTAAATAAATTAAGTTTTATTTAATAATTAATTTATGAAATTAATTAATTTTTTCATTTTTAAAATCAAATAGATTGTTTACATCAAAATTTGATTTTTTAGATAAAATTGGAAAATTGGAAAACAAAAACACAAAATGGAAAAATGGATTTTTCCATTATCCATCTTTGAACTAACTCATACATATTGCAAAATCAAATAGATTTTTTAAATCAAAATTTGATTTTTTTAGATAAAATATGAAAATTGGAAAACAAAAACACAAAATGGAAAAATGGATTTTTCCATTATCCATCTTCGAATAGCTCACACATATTGCAATATCTTAAATTGGAAAACAACTTATGTAGCTCTTCTCTTTGCATGTTAATCTGCAATATATTGAAGAGATTGGAGTGAAAATCAAGCATGCAATCAAAAGAGTTTTGAGAGAAAAACTGGTTTGAAGAAAGGTTCTTCAACAAGGTTGCAACAGTGAGCTTTTCTCCTTCATCCCTTGATTCAAGCTTGTTTTGAGTCCCACAACTCAATCTAGAGCACCAAGAGAATAGTGGGGAAGATCTTGAGGTGGTCTACAATAAGATATGGAGAAGATTGTAGCTGGAGAAGGAATTTTGAAGAAGTTTCACAAGAGGTATGTCTTGAAACCCATTTTTCTGTAGAAGCATGCTTTATATTTTTCCAAAATTAGTGAATTTGAATGCTTAATGATCCTTGTGCTTCCGTTGTTGTTGATACAATCCTACAGGATGTATGCTATTGTATGTTTCATGACTTTATTATATAAATGTTACATATGTTAGTAGTGAAATGAGGTTGCATGAAGCATGACATTACCTGAGATACTATATAATTGTTATAATTTACTAAAAAATATCAAAGCATGCAATGTATGGTTTTAAAACATGATTCACTCATGCATGGCCTAATAAAATATTAATTATGTAAGAAACGTATCTATAAAGGACCTTTTATCAAGAGAAATTCTATTTAGGCTAGGGTATTTAAGTTGACAGAAACATAACACCCCTACTTGAGAACTTACCTAGAAAGGTGAATTAGAAAGATTTGTTACAAGCATATAGGTTTGATTAAAGTTTGTTAAAGAGTTTAATGGACCTTAATCAAAATTGTTTAATTATCCAAAGGCAAGTGTTGTTTTTGGGAAAACTAAACAATCACTTTGTTAAAATCAGTAGCCGAATTTTCCTAAGTTAATCAACCCTAGGTAAAATGCTCAGTGGGAGGAAAATAGGTATATGATACTTCATTTCATCCCCTTCACAATTATCCTTAAAGTTCACACCATGAGATTTATACTTGACCCCGAGGCACCATGGGTACCCCCCTATGGGTGGCATTTGTATAGATCAATATCAAGGTGAATGGTACGTGTGTTTATAATAAGTGGTAGCGGGACATGTTACAATACATCCCTGTCTCTCTCATTAGTTTGAAATAAAGTTTCATGCATGGCCTCGTGGCACTTGGGTATCCCCTAAAGGATGACATTTTTGCATGATGCTTTATTCCAATTCCAGTAATGGATAGGGTTGCTTTAGTTTCATGTCCCAATTGGGTTTTTTTTCCTACGGTTGGCTCATTAGGGCGGAACTCTAGGTCCTAAAATGAGAGGTTACACTTACAAGAATTGTTAAGTGAGTTTAACAAATTCTGAATTGAACAATGGTGACTGATAGTTACAATAACGAGATGTTGTTCTATCTATTAGTTGAGATTGTCTAATTTCAATGAAGGGGCACTTGATCACCCTATGGTGACTTTTGTCCTGTCTCAATGAAGCATCAATGCAGAACAAATGTCACTTAGGGTACATTAGAATATTTTACTAAAATTGATTGGTTGTCTTTTTGCTTTAATGCCAATAGACTATTAATAAATAATTTATATGGTTTCAGTAATCTTTTATCAATATGACTTCTCCTACCTTAAATCTACTTGCTACTGATAAATTAACGGATAAACTACACTTCTTGAAAAAACATGATCAACATAATCCTTATAATCGATGACCTTCATTTTGTCCTTGTGGAGGACTGTCCTCTCATTCTAGCTCTTAATGCTGCTCGAAATATTCGAGAAGCATACGAGCGTTGGACACAGGCAAACGAGAAAGCCCAAACGTACATCTTGGTGAGCTTTTTTGAAGTCTTGGCCAAGAAGCATGAGTCTATGATCACGGCCCGTGAGATCATGGAGTCCTTGAGGGAAATGTTTGGACAATCGTCTGAACAACTTAGACATGACGTTGTCAAGCACATCTTCAATGTCGTATGCAAGAAAGGACATCTGTTCGAGAATATGTTCTCAACATGGTGGTCCGCTTCAACGTGGCAAAGGTGAATGGGTCCGCCATCGATGAAGCTAGCCAGGTTAGCTTCATTTTGGAATCTTTACCTGAAAGTTTCCTACACTTCCGTATCAATGTTGTTTTGAACAGAATTGACTACAACCTAAGCATCTTACACAATGAGCTACAGACCTTCCAGTCCTTGATGAAAAGCAAGGAACAGAAGGATAAGGAAAATGTTGCTTCATCTTCTTAAAAGTTCTACAGAGGTTCGACCTCTGGGATAAAGTCTATACCTTCTTCCGTTGGCACCAAGAAAGTGGAAGAAGAAGCAAGGTGGAAACGAGAAAGCTAATGCACCAGCTGTTGCCCAAAAGGCAAGAAAACCATGGTTGCAAAGGGAATCTGTTTGTATTACAACTAGAAGGGACATTGGAAGAGGAGTTGTCCAAATTACTTGGCAGAAAAGAAGAAGGCCAAGTAAGATAAATGTGATTTGCTTGTTTTGGAAATATGTTTAGTGAATGATGATTCTGGCGCCATTAACCACGTTTGTTCTTCATTTTAGGGAATTAGTTTCTGGCGGCAAATTGATGCTGGTGAGATGACGATGTGGGTTTGAACTAGGCACGTCGTCTCGACTGTGGCAGTGGGAGGTCTTTAGTTAACTTTAAAAAATAAATTCATTCGACTAGAAAATGTGTATGTAGTTCTTACTTTAAAAAGGAACCTAATTTTTGTAAAGTGTTTACTTGAACAATCTTATTGTATCAACTTCCATATAACGAAAGTGTTTATTTCCGAAAATGGTGTTGATATTTTTTTCTATAAAATTGGAAAACAACCTTTATGTGCTAGGACCGTTAGTAGCTAAAGCCCACCATAACACTGAAATGTTTAAGACTGCGGTAACTCAACATAAAAGGGCTAAAATTTCTCCTAAAGAAAATGCCCAACTTTGACACATAAGGTTAGGACACATCAATCTCAATAAGATTGAGAGGTTGGTGAAGAATGGACTTCTAAGAGAGTTAGAAGAAGATTCTTTACCTGTGTGTGAGTCATGCCTTAAAGACAAAATTACTAAAAGACCTTTTACTAGAAAAGGTAACAGGGCCAAAGAACCTCTAGAGCTAGTATATTCAGACCTCCGTGGTCTGATGAATGTCAAAGCAAGGGCAGGTTTTGAATATTTCATTACCTTTATTGATGATTATTCTAGATATGAGTATATTTATTTGATGCAACATAAGTCTGAATCTTTTGAAAAGTTCAAAGAATTCAAGGCTGAAGTTGAAAATACATTAAATAGAACAATTAAGACATTTTGATCTGATTAAGGTGAAGAGTTTATGGATCTGACATTCCAAAACTGGTGTATCAGAAAGGAGAAATCGAACCATGTTGGACATGGTTCGATCTATGATGAGTTACGCTTCCTTGCTTGACTCGTTTTAGGGTTATGCAGTAGAGACTGCAACATATATTTTGAACTACGTTCCATCCAAAAGTGTTACCATAACGCCTTTGGAGTTATGGAATGGCCGTAAAGCTAGTTACGTCATTTCAGAATCNTATATTTTGAACTACGTTCCATCCAAAAGTGTTACCATAACGCCTTTGGAGTTATGGAATGGCCGTAAAGCTAGTTACGTCATTTCAGAATCTGGGGTTGTCCAGCACATGTGCTTAAGGAAAATCCTAAGAAACTTGAATGTTGTTCAAAATTGTACCTCTTTGTAGGCTACTCTAAAAGAATGAGAGATGGTTTCTTCTTCGACCCTAAAAAAAATAAAGTGTTTGTATCGACAAACGCTACTTTTATTTAAGAAGATCACGTAAGGGAGCACAAGCCTCACAGTAAAGTTGTGTTGAATGAACTTTCAAAAGAGAATGTTGAACCTTCAACAAGAGTTATTGAAGAACCAAATACCTCAACAAGAGTTGTTGAAGTTGGATCATCTAGTAGGTTAAATCCACCTCAAGTGTTGAGGAAGCCTCAATGCAGTGGGAGGGTTGCGAGCACACATGTTTGTTACATGGGTTTAACAAAAATCCTAGCTATGGTAGCTATTAGAGATATTGAGGATCCACTGTCTTACAAGAAAGCAATGAAGGAGTTGACGAAGATGAATGGATCAAAGCTATAGATCTCAAAATGGAGTTAATGTACTTCAATTTAGTTTGGGATCTTGTAGATCTACTTGATGAGGTTAAACCTATAGTTTGCAAATGGATCTACAAGAGAAAACGGGTCGCTGATGGAAAAGTGCAAATCTTCAAAGCTAGACTAGTGGCAAAGGGTTATACCTAAGTTGAAGAAGTCGACTATGAGGAGACTTTCTCACCTGATGTGATGCTTAAGTCTATAAGAATCCTACTGTCCATTGCCTCATATTATGACTATGAGATATGGCAAATCGACGTCACTGCCTTTTTCTAAATGGAAATCTTGAGGAGACCATTTATATGGAGCAGCTCGAAGGATTCATAAACCATGGTCAAGAGCAAATGGTTTGCAAGCTTAATCAGTCTATTTATGTACTGAAGCAAGCTTCTCGATCTTGGAACATAAGGCTTGATACTACGATAAAATCTTATGGCTTTTATCAAAATGTTGATGAGCCTTGTATATACAAGAGGAACATCTACAGTTCAGTAGCTTTCCTCGTGTTATATGTGTTGGGATTGGTGTCCAAATTCTCCCGGAGTCTCGTAGTTTGTAAACAGTTTGTAAATTTTGTTATTAATAAAATAAGTGTCATTTTATTTTCATTTACTCATATCCAATAAACTAAGATCCGTGGTTATTTCATGTAACTTAAGCATGTATGTGGGACATACAAGTGGATCATGCTTTAAGTAATAACCTAAATGGTATGTAGTATAATGATAAAGGAGAGGTACCTTATCCTGGTGACACTATGGATACGACCGTCTTTGTAGATAGTTATAAGTGTTGTAACGTGCTATAAATGGTCTAATCTTGACTATTCATGTGGAGACATGCGAGCGGGGGTGTCCTAAACAAAGAGTTTGTATAAGACCGAACCACGAGATGATTAGTCTCTTTATATAACGCAGTTGATAATTGAGACTTACATTTTACTAAAATGTCCATAGGTGACATGACCTTAATTATGAGTGTTTTGGGAACTCCTACCTATAAGGGCGGTCTTTTGATTAGTATGGGTGAGAGTGGCCAGATTGCCAACTCAACAAGCCTTCCTTTTTGGGGATTCGTCTGATTGGGGAGCTGGGAATTCAATTACACAAAATGGAATTCACTCCTCTCTTTGGAATTCCCCGAAGCAGGGGTATGTAGATAAATTGCTCCCTTAAGGGCTGATTCCGGGTCTTGAACATAGTGGCAACATCCTCTCTTTGGAAAAGAGGACTCAGTCATAGTAGGACTATGACTTATTGTTCATTAGAAGAATCAGTGGTACTTAAGGAGTTAGATGTAACTACAGGGGTAAAACGGTAAATTGGCCCAGGTGTACTTACGAGCGATTTGTGAAGGGTCACCACACTATTGATTGGTTATATGGACACATAAATATACCTGTAGCACGAAGAATGCAACTATCGGTCTTTAATGGAGTGCCCGATAGTTATCAGATGTTAGATCTGGTGACTAAAGAGTTTAGTTAGTTATTCACGTACTATTGGAGCTTTAAGCTACAGGTCCATGAGGTCCCCTTGGTAGCTCAATGAGTTCAAGTTGAGAATTAGATTTTTGGGTTAGTTTGAAGTGTTCAAATTAATAAGAGAAAATTCATTTATATGTGATATAATTGGTGTGATGTATGACATACATTAATTGGAGGAATTAATATAAATATAATTTATATCAAGTACCATAATATAGAAAAAAAACTATGGTTTATATGTTTCATATGATGAAATATTAAAACTATAGGTTATAAATATAATATGATAAATTGGTTATCATGTTTATTTATAATTTATTAATTATATAATAATTAATTCTTTTTCTCCAATAACCGATTGAGTGGGAGGTTATTGGAAGTTTTATGGTAACCGTGAGATAAAAGGAAAATTGTTTTCCAAAATTAGTAGTTGCTTCATTCAGAAAGTACTCATGAAAAAAAGGTTTATCAAGTAAAAATTGTTTTTACTAAGCGATAGTTGTTGAGAGACTAAGCGATCGCTTAGAGTTGGCTGTACGATAGTTACTCAACTGATCGTTGCTACATGATCGAGTAGCAAAGTCTATGCGATAGCCTGCCGTTTACTAAACGATCGAGTACATCGTTTATGCGATAGACAATGTTACATCTCCCACTTACTCGATCATCTACTCGATCATATACCTCCTCTCTTCCTCAAGCCAAGATCATACAGAGCCCATAACTCCTGGATTCTCACACCGAGAATACCAAGGTAACACTTGTGGTAATGTCCTTACTCACTTCGTGGATCGAGTTGGATTCGATTGGGGTCGAGGCTTATTCAGACGATCTTTGCGTTTGTGTATGTGTTGTGTGTTGTTCATTGCGTTCAAATGTTGCTATGGACGCATTAGAGACTGGTCGATGGATACTTGAAGAATGGTTCTTCAAAGGTACGCGTACTCTATCCATTGATTCCTATTGTAGCATGTTGTAATTTTTGTATATGCATGACTTGTTTGTTTCCGTTTAAGACTGTAATTGTTTGTGTTCATACGAAGGGAATTTGGAATGATCTACTTCCACTGCTCACGGAAATCCCCGTTTGTGATTTCATTCAATATGTAGACGATATCCTACTCATTGAAAATAATGTAGATCTACTGACTGAAGTTAAAAACTGACTAGTGACCCAATTCCAAATGAAAGATTTGGGAGAGGCTAAGTTTGTTCTGGGAATTTAGATATTTAGAGATTGAAAGAACAAAATGCTAGCTCTGTCTCAAACATCGTACATTGACAAGAAGCTTGTGAAGTATTCGATGTAGTACTCCAATAGAGGCTTACTACCTTCCAGGCATGGAGTTATCTTGTCTGAGGAACAATGTCTTAAGGCACCTCAAGATGTTGAGGAAATGAGATAGATCCCTTATGCATCGGCTGTTGGGAGCTTGATATATGTAATGTTATGTACAAGACCTTACATCTACTATGTGATGGGGATAGTCAGTAGATATCAGTCTAATTCAGGATTTGATCACTAGACTGCCATTAAGAATATCCTCAAGTATCTACAGAGAATAAAGGACTACAAGCTCGTGTTGGTTCTAAGGATTTGATCCTTTCAGGATACACGGGTTCTGATTTTCAGACTGATAAGGATTCTAGTAAATTCACATCAAGATTAGTGTTCACTCTTAACGAAGGAGTGGTCTGGAGGCACACCAAGCAAGGGTGCATTGTTGACTTCACTGTGGAGGTTGAGTATGTAGCAGCTTGTGAAACTGCTAAGGAAATTGTTAGGCTCAGGAAATTCATGACTGATCTGGAAGTTCAAATATGTCAAAGCCCATCACACTGTATTGTGATAATAGTGGTGTTATGGCTAATTCCTGAGAGCCTAGGAGTCACAAGCACGAGAAAATAATAGAGCAAAAATGTCATCTCATCTGAGAGATTGTGCATCGAGGGGACGTGATCGTTACGCAAATATCTTCGGAGCACATTGTTGCTGATCCATTCACAAATGCCCTTACGGCTAAGGTGTTTGAGAGTCACCTGCAGAGTATTGGTCTATGGGATGGGCCACATTTAGACTAGGGTAAGTGGGAGATATGTACTAGGTAGTTTGTGCCCTAGTTTATTAATTTGTGTACTATGCATTTTAGTTTGACTTTTACATTGTACACCCCACTAGCTTTAGGTCAAGTGGGAGATTGTTGGGGTTAGTGCCCTAAATCTCTAGGGTTTTATAGTTTATAATTGTAATGTACAAAAAAATTATTTATGTAATAAAATTATTTCAAAATAAGTTGCATTAACCACAAACCAATAAACTAACATCCATGGTTATCTTGTAGCTTAAACATGTATGTAGAGACATATGGTTAGATCCTGTTTAAATGATAACCTAAATGGTCTGTAGTAGATGGATAAGGTGGATACCTTATCTTGGTGACACTATGAGTACAACCCGCTTTGTAGAGGTTACAATTGTTGTAAAATGCTACAAATGATCTGATCCTGATCAATCACGTGGATACATGTGAACGAGGATATTCTATATAAAGGAGTTTGTATAAGACCGAACCACGAAATGTTTAGTCTCATTATATAACATCGTTCCTAATAGACTTATATTTCACCAGGATGACCATAGGTAACATGACCTGAATCCTGAGTGAGTTGTGAACTCCTACCTATGAAGGAGATCCTTTGATTTATATGGGTGAGAGTGGCCAGATCGCCGACTCAACAAGCCTACTATTTTGGAGACTCGTCTGATTGGGAAGTTAGAACACAGGTAAACGAGAAGGAATCCACTCCTTTCCCAATGTCAGAGCAAGTAGATAAATTACTCTCTTAAAGGCTGATTCCGGGGCTTGAACAATATGGCGCCACACCCTCTCCTGGCTTGATAGGGGTTTAGTCATAGTTGGACTATGATCGATTGTTCGTTAGAGGGATCAATGACTTAAGAAGTTAGATGTAACTATAGGGGTAAAATGATATTTTTGGCCCAATTATACTTACGAGAAATTTGTGAATGATCGTTGCAATGTTGATTGGTTATCCCAATGGACACAGAAATATACCTGTAGTATGAAGAATGCAGCTGTCGATCTTTAGTGGAGTGTTCGATAGTTAAAGAATGACAAATAGTTTAATTAATTATTCACGTATCGTTGGAGCTTCAAGCTACAGATCCATGAGGTCCCGTTGGTAGCTCAATAGGAATTAATGAGAATCAGTTTTTGGATTAATTTAAATTGTTCAAATTAATTGAGAGAATTAATTATATATGATATAATTAAGTTAAATTAATTATATATGATATAATTGTTATAATGTATTTAATACACTATAATATAAAGTTTATTTGAAATGAAATAAATATTTAAATATGATTCAAATATTAATTATGTGAATTGGAACCATATTATTAAATCTAATATAAATGTGATTTATATCAAATGTAATTTGTGAGAGAGAAGAAGGTTATATTGTGTATGATACAATATTAAAAGCCATAGGTTATATGTTATATATGATATAACATATAGTTATGTATATATGTATAATAAATTAGTTATTATACATATATATGTATATATTAATTTATTAAAATTAAATTAATTAAAATTATTTTATTTTATTTGAAATTAAATTAAAGGGAGGGAAATAAGTTCCCTCCCTTTAATTATCTCCACATCGCGTTGGTGGGTGGTTGCCCGTGTGGTGAGAATCATCTTCTACCTGGATTATCCACATAGTGTATTTTTCCTACATCCTCCCTTCTCCTCCTCTCTCATTATTCAATCTCCCTCCCCTCACCAAATTCACCAAAGCACCACAAATCCTGGATTCTCACCTGAGAATATCGAGGTCATCTTGTGATTGTACCCTTTTTGGGTTTGGGATTTCATTTGAAGAACGTGTTTAAAGGTACGGGTTTTCTAAACTCTATTTGTTTTTTTAATTGTAATTAACATGTTTTATTTTCATATGTAAATGGATAATTCTTCTTCCTCTGTAAAATTTGAATTTTGTAAAAATTGGGGTTTGGGAAGACCTGCTTCCGCTCAAAGATCCCCTCACAAGGGTTCATTCACTTAGTTTGGTGATTGGATCGCAAATCAATTGTTCATTAGAGGATTAGTAGGACTTAAGTAGTAAGACGTAATCTCGGGGGTAAAACAACTGTTGAATCAACCATTATTACAAACAACCTACGAAAGGTCGACTTACTGATTATGGTTATATCAAGTGGACAAAAATATATCTGTAGTGAAGGGAGTGCAACTACTGGGCTTTAGTGAAGTAACCCGGTAGTTAACGAATATAGGTTAATTAGGTTAAAGAGTTCAGTCGGTTAATCTCGGATCGTTGGAGCCCATGATCTATAGGTCCATTATGTCCCCCTACTAGCTCGCAAACCGATTGAACCTTTGAATAGTGTGATGTGAAAATTTGAAATGTTCAAATTTGAATTAAGGGAATCATTAATTATATGTGATATTATAAATATTTAATTATCGAATTAAATGAAATTCGAGAGTTGAAGAATATTTAAATATGATTTAAATTTTAATTACATGAATAGGGATTCATGATTGAGGACTTGGTGTTTCTAGAATTTAATATTAGATATTAAATTGTTTTAATTAATTAAATTTGTCTAATTAATTTTAGATAAAATTAATTTAAAAAATGAATTTCGTTTTTAGAATTCATTTTGATTTCAATTTTGAAAAATTTCAAAATAGGAAAATAGAAGATGGTAGGTTTTTCCCACTTATCTCACTATTTCAACACCTCTCCCACTCATAGTGTATAGGGATGGAGTGTTAATCTATTGGTAACTCCAACTTTGCATGTATATAATCAATAAAAGAAGAAAAATTTGAGGAAAAATGGTGGCCTTCTACATAAATTCGGATGAGAAATGTGGTTTCTCATAAGCTTTTTATAAATAACTCTCCAATAAAAATTCCTTCAATTGATCTCTCATTTTGGGTTCTACCACCCAATCTAAGGGTCTAGAGGATAGTAGGGAAGATCAAGTAGTAGTCCTTAAGCATTGGAGTGAAGAATTCAACTGGAATTGCAGTTGGAGTAGGATTCTACAGAGGTATAATACTGAAACCCTACTTTATGAAATATTTTGAACATGTTTCTTTGCTAAAATTGATGGAATTAGAGTATTTAAGATCCTAATTGTTTCTGCATGTTGAATGTCAACACCATCATAAATAGTTTTAGAATTGTTTGTAGGATTCATTGAAGTAAGCTGAATTGTTAATAAGTGTAAGTTTGTTGTTTTGTGTGTTTTTAGAGGGGTATGGCGAAATGTTAATGATTTGGGCTTGTTTGATGTCTTAGAATTGTTTGTAGGGTTCATTAAAGTGGGTTGTGAAAGGGCTCTATACAAAGAGAACCAATGAGTGGAAGCAAGATCGTTCCAAGCCCATTGTGAAAGAATAAAGCATTTACAAACATATAAGAACAGTTATGCATCATCGAGTAAATTACAGCATGCTTTCTCCTTAAAACCAACTAGAATCGAGTGACATACCTTTGAAGAATTCTTCTTCATGTATTCCCTCGATCAACACCAGTCCAACGTCCAAGCAAACTTGATCTCGAGCACGAACACAACGAACAACCAGTGCAACTCACGAACTGTCAGATCCTCGAACCCAATCGAGTAAAACTCGATCCTCAACCCTCAAAATGAAACACTCGACACTACCACTCGGTTGATTTGGTATTCTTGGTGTGAGAATCTAGGAGGTGTGGGCTCTATGTGTACTTGGTAGTGGGAAGGAGGAACTCAACGATTGAGTAAGTGGGAGAATGTATAAGTCTATCGTATAGACTGGGTACTCGATCATCTAGTAAACGAGAAGCGGTCGTCTAGTGAACATGATGCCTCGTCGTTCA
This sequence comes from Benincasa hispida, assembly GCF_009727055.1. NCBI lineage: Eukaryota > Viridiplantae > Streptophyta > Magnoliopsida > Cucurbitales > Cucurbitaceae > Benincasa > Benincasa hispida. The sequence goes on from NC_052351.1 coordinate 46,595,124, forward strand.
CTCTCTCAAAGGCTATCGTGTCACTTTTTCTTTCACTCGATCGTTATGTGATGCGATCATTAAAAAAAATGAAACCCTTTCACTTTTATTCATCAGTTATTAACGTCGTTGATACTAGAGACTTGCATCTCACCTAAACAATCATCAGTTATTAACGTCGTTGGTTATATAACGTCGTTGATACTAGAGACTTGCATCTCACTTAAACGACCACAGGTGACACGACTTCAATCTTGAGTGTTTTAGGAACTCCTTCCTTTGAGGGCGGTCCTTTGATTAGTATAGGTGAGAGTGACCAGATTGCCAACTCAACATGCCTACATTTTTAGAGACTTGTCTGATCTGGGAGCTGGGAACTCAATCCACAAGATGAAATTCACTCCTTTTTTGAAGCAGTGATAAGTAGAGAGATTGCTCCCTTAAGGGCTGATTCCGGGGCTTGAACATAGTGGCCATAGCTTCTCTTTGGAAGAGAAGACTCAGTTATAGTAGGACTATGACTTAAGTTCATTAGAGGGCTCAGTGGTACTTAAGGAGACAGATGTAACTACAGAGGCATAACGATTATTAGCTCAGCTGTACTTACGAGCAATCTGTGAAGGATTGTCGCACTGCTTATTGGTTAAGATGGACACATAATATATCTGTGGTAAGAAGAGTTCAACTGTCGATCTTTAGTGAAGTGCCTGGCAGTTGATGGTGGATCTCGTGACTAAAGAGTTTAGTCAGTTATTCATGTACCGTTGGAGCTTCGAGCTATAGGTTCATAAGGTCCCCTTGGTAGCTAAATGGATTCAGTTGACAATCAGTTCTTGGTGTTGATTTGAAATGTTCAAATTAACAAGAGGTATTTTGATTATATATGATATAATCGGTTTGATGTATGAGATACATCTAGTGGAGGATTGATGTAAATGAGATTTACATTAAGTACAATGGAATAGAAAAAGAACTATGGTTTATATATTTCATGAGATGAAATATTAAAACTATAGGTTTAAATATAGTATGATAAGTTGGTTATCAATTTATGTTTATAAATATTAATTATTGGATAATTAATTATTTTCTTTTAAATAACCAAAGTAGTGGGTGGTTTATTAGATCAGGGTAACCGTGAGTTTAAAAGGAAAATGGTTTTCCTATTCTTCTTTTTTTAAAAAAAGAAAGAGAAGAAGAAGAAGAAGTTTTACAAAAGCTTTGAAAAGGATTTTGAGTTTTCTCTCCACACAAAGAACTCACGTAAGTAATCAAGTAAATACGATTTACTAAATGACGGTTGGACGAGTTAAGCGATCGTGCATAGTAGAGCTAAAACGATTGTGCAGTATTTACTAAACGATCGCATAGTATTGCTAAACGATCACTGGCCCAAGGTAAACGATCGTGTAGTGTCTGTAGGCGACAGAATGAGTTAAAACGATAGACTAAATTATCACATAGCTTTTGTTAGGCGATCGCATAGCTTTATCTAAATGATTGGGCATCGACCTATACGATAGGTCTCCGCATCTCCCACTTGCACAGTCGTGTACGCGTACGGTGTTTCCTCCTTCGTCTTCCTCATACCAGTTCGAATAGAGCCCGCCCTCTGGATTCTCACACGAGAATATCAAGGTCACCTTGTTGGTGGTGTCAGACTCAACTCGACACCGTCGAGGTTTTCTGGAGGTCGTTCGTGGTGCTATGGAGGCTGTTCGTGTTGCCGAAGAGTTCATGACCGAGGAGATCGTTGAGGAAGAGCGCGAAGTGTTCGTGCTGTATTCGTGCGATGTTGCGGTCGTGTAGATCGAGCATTCAAAGTTGTTGTTGTTCGAGCGACCGTGCGCATCGGAGCGTAGAGACGCTTCCACTATTGTGCGTACAGTTTGATCTCTTTATGCATTTGTAATGTACATGCTGTAATTTCTACATGATTTGCATAACCGTTTATGTTTGAAGTCGACTGTAAATGTTATGTTAATTCATGATTGTAATTTGGAATAGTCCTTTTCCGTTACTCATGGAAATCTCGAATCTGATTTCCTTCAAGGAGTTCCCAACTCGATTAGAATTAAGGTCATATTACCTATGTTCATCCATGAAATGAAAGTCTCTATCATGAACAACGTTATATAACAAGACTAAACATTTCCTGGTACGGTCTTATACAAACTCCTTTGTATAGGATGCCTCTGCTCGAACGTCTTGTAAAACCAAGCCGAACCCTAATTACTTTAAGTAAGAGTAAGTAATGTGATGTCTTTTAATGAGTTAAATGAAGCCATGTTTTAGGAAGGATAGAGGATGGAAGCAAGAACAAATAAGCTCTTGTGTAGCTAAGTGTAAACCCCGAATTCTAAGTTTCCTAAACAAACATGTTTAGCCAAAAGAATGATATATTAAATATCTAATAAATGAAAATCCATGTTATTTATAGAAGTTGTGGAGAAAGGAAAAGAAAAACATATTAAATAAGGAAACTCACTTATTAGTTTGGCTGGAGGCACTAAATATGGGGTGACGTGGAGAATAATCCTTGAACTCGGGAGGCGGCAAGAAGATTAAAAGGAAGAAGAACTTCGAAAGCTTGGTTTCGGCAATCTACATGAACAAATTTAGTGAAATCGGTGCTATTTGAAAGCTGAGAGAATCTAGTTTTCGAGGTTGTGTTACTGAAGAAAGATTGCAGGAGGAAAAGAACAAGAAGTGAAGAAAGTGCAGAAGAGGTAGAATCTTGGGTTAATCAGGGCCCGAGGTGAAGATTGGAAGTTCTAGGTCAAACTATAAGGAATTTTTTGTTGTAATTTTAAGGTAACTTCAATTATAAACATGTTTGTAGAAGGAAGTTTCTTCAAAAGAGGTCTGGATTTTGAGTTATGAATTTTTGAAGTTGTAACAGAGAATTTGTGCATAAGCAGACAGCTGCTTGGGAAGAACAAGCAAACAGCTCACCGTGGAGAGTTATAGCGAGATGTGGAGAACGAGGATCTCGCTTATGAAGGAAATCTCGCTAATTTTGTGCTGAGGATCTCGCTCAAGAAGGAAATCTCGCTAGAAATTGGGCTGAATCTCGCTGATATGGTGAGTATTGCTAGGTTGAAGTTTGTTGAAGAAATGAGGATCTGGCTCATGAAGAAGAATTCACTCATGATGAGTATCTCGCTAGTAAAGCTGTCTTTGATGATGAAAGTTCCATTAGTAAATGAACTATTTGAGGTATTTTGCTAAGAATTCTAAGTAGTTTAACCGGGAATTATGTCCTTTCAGGCCAAGAAGAGCTAGGAGAGACGTGTAACCCGTTAAGAGGCCAACGAGCTGTGAGTGACTATGTGATGATTTAATGTTTTAATAATTTAGAAACCATGATTTCCTTGAAGTTATTTCTCATGCTAAGTGTTTATATGAAGTACCAAGCAACATATGTTTGACATTATTTCTCATGCTAAGTAAAGCACATTTTCCATGGAAATTGACATGATTTAAATATGTTAACTAGTATGATGATTTGAACACTAAGCCTTAATGTTCAACTAAATGTTTATGACTAGTTATATGACGAATACTGAAGGATACTGAGAAGGTATCCTAGACAAATACCTAAGGTATGACGGTACTTAGTTATAACCACGTGCACGTTGGTAATATGATGTCGAGGGATTGAGCAAAAGGGTTCTCCCCGACTAAGGTTAACGTTGAGGGATTGAGCAAAAGGGTTCCCCCCGGCTAAAGTTGACGTTGAGGGATTGAGCAAAAGGGTTCTCCCCGACTAAGGTTGACGTTGAGGGTTAGATCTAGTAGTTCACTCTCAACTAAGGATAAAGGCAGTCATATCTTCTCCTAGGCTAGAAGGATAGTTTGGAATTGCTAATGCTTATGAATGTTTATCAACGCAAGATGTTACTAATGTATGAGTTTTCCAAGTATGTTTCCCATATCTAATGCATGTTAATAGTTTTTACAAGTTAGTTCAACACGAGTTAAGCCAACTTATTTTACAAAGCATGAAGCATGCATTTGGGTTGAAACTAAGGTTGAATGAAGCTTGATGTACTGTGTTTAAATACCTAAGATTGCCAAAGTACATGCGTTGATATTTCTAAACACAATGAAGAGGAGTACTGAAGGTAAGAAAAGTATCTGAATAAATGTACCTAAGGTGTTGACGGTACATAGAAACCTCCACGTTCACGTAGGTAGTTTTGAAGGAGAGGCTGAAGTATGAGTCTTCTAGGCCATAAACCAGCAAGGAGAGGCCGAAGCATGGGTCTCGTGGTCGATAACAGACATTTGGAGCTAGAGCGAGTATGCTCGTTCTCAACTAGGAAATAATGATGTTTAATGATGTTTAAGAGTTGTTATCAATGTTTATGTTTAAAGGAAGTCCCCAATGATGTTTAAGAGATCGACGTAGGGATCTCCTCTAGCCATAGTTTAGTATGAACAGGTCGAAGTAGAGGTCTCATCCAGCCATGGTTTGGCGTTGGGAATTAAAACAAAGAATGTTCATACTCAATTAAGATTCAGGTTTCAGATACAATGGTTTTAAAGGTTATATGTACACGTTTGTTTGGCATATTTTAGTTCCAATATTATGTTTTCGAGTTTTCAGTTTAAGCATGAGATTTATGTTTTTATTAAGTCACTCACTAGGCTTCTAGCTCACGTTTTCAATTATTTTCCTTTCAGGTAGCGATCAGTTCTCAAAAGACTTTTCTGCTGCTGCTCTGCCACTCAAAGAAACAGGTTGAAGGAAGTGTAATTGAAGACTTGTATTAGTTAGTACACATGTGCATGTCTAATGACTAATATTCTAGATGGGATCACTAAATTGTAATATTCATGTAAGGACAATGCTGCGAAATCCTGTAATGTAAATGTGTTAAGTTCTGAGTTAATATGTTCGTATATCGATGATATGTATGTATTCAGGGTTTGAGCAAAATTTAACAGGTTAGATAGGCAGTAAGTGCCAACAAAAGTGTTGGTAACTGCTGCAATCACCATTCCATCCAGGTTAAGTGGGTAATCTGGAGTGGGGTGTGACATGTCTCCATATGAATGATTAGGATCAGACCATTTGTAGCACTTTACAACACTTATAACATCTATAAAGCGGACCGTATTCGTAGTGTGACTAGGATAATGTTTTCCTCCTTTATCCATATACTACAAACCATTTAGGTTATCACTAAAGGCACGATCTACTTGTATGTCTCCACATACATGCTTAAGTTACAACGATAACCAGGGATCTTAGTTTATTGGTTTGTGATTAATGCAACTAAAATATCTCATATTTCATAAACAATAGTGAAGAAAATATCTCATATTATTACATCACAAAAGTTTGTTCATACACGTGTTTACAAACTACAGAACCCTACGAGATTTAGGGTATCAACCCCAACAGGTTGGACGGTTAATAAGTGAAAGTTTGTTGTTTTTGTGTGTTTGTGGAGGGGTGGGTGGGAAATGTTAATGATTTTGGCTTGTTTGGTGTCTTAGAATTTTTTGTAGGATTCAATGAAGTGAGTTGTATTGTTAATAAGTGTTGGGAGGTGGGAGGGATGAAGGATGTTATTGTATTTGATGCTTTAGAGGTGCCTTTTGAAGTCACAAGCTACATATAAACACATTCTCTTGTACCCTTTATATATGCAAACATTAATTATTCTTTAGTACACCTATCTCTCTTACACGTAACAACAATATTATCGACAATTTTGGTTGCTTTTTGAATGTATGTAAAAACTTTGCCTTTGCTCAATTATTATTGATTTGGTTATTATTATTATTAATTTTAGGTTATGAATATCAAAATTAAAAATAATTAAGATAATAATGAATATTCTATAAAAAAAAAAAAATTAAGAATCTCCTGACGGTTAAATACCTCGTCGGGAGATTAATGAACAATTCAGACATAAGGAACTCCAAACACCGATTGCCACCCGTCCGGAGTTTTAACTAACTCCCAACATCGTCTATAAGCTATCGGGAGAAACTAACTTCCGACACCGTATGTACATCGTCAGGAGTTAGTTTAAACTCCCTATGAGGTGGCGACCGGCATCGGGAGTTAGTCTTCCGATGGGGATATCCCAACTATACCCCCGATGAGTTCAATGGCATCAGAAGAGCCTCTCCTGACTTGTTTTCAGCTATTTTTCAATGATGTTGGCATCGGGAGCAAGGGCGGAGCCACTAAAGGCCAAGAGGGGCGCATGCCTCCCTCAAATTATCAGTTTTTGTATTTTTAGTATAATTTTTTATGTAATAGCCAATAATATTAGTTAATAAATGCGCTTTTGTTAACAAGGTCCTTTCTAATGAAGTTAGCATGCAATTAGCGGAAGCAATTAGGATCTTAGGCACTCTAGTTCCATCAATTTTAACATAAAAATATGCATGTTTAATAAGATAAAATAGGGTTTTGAAGTTACACCTTTGAAGAACTCTCCAATCTCCAAATACAATTTGAATATTCTCAGCAATTCCTTATAGACCACCACTTCATTTTCCCTACTATCCTCTAGGACTTTAGGTTGGATTGTGGGATTTAAAATAATTTGGAATTGAAGGGAATTTTTTAAGTGAAACTGGTTTTTTTGGTGTTTAGTACTTCTTCAACTAACTCAGAATTTCAGCCAAATTCATCATCCCTAAATCAGCTGAATAGAACCAATTTTATTCAATAAGTTCATGCACATGCATTGCATGAAGAGGTGACGCCAATCAACCTTAACAGGAGTGGATTTTAGGTGGAAGATGTGTGTTGAAAGTGGAAAAAACCCACTAAACACAATTTTCAAAATTTTAAATTAAAAATAATTTTATATTTTAAAATTTCAAAAAATTAATTTAGAATTAAAACAAAAATTGAATTTCATATTGAATTTTCATCAAATTCAAACTTCTAATTTTTAAATAAATTAATTGAAATAACAATTTTAAATAAAATGAATTTAAATAATTAATTAAACAATTTAATATCTAATATTAAATTATTTACACCACCATTTCTACAATCATGAATCCCTATTCATGTATTTAATATTTAAATCAAATTTAAATATTATCCAATTCTCCAATTCCATTTAATTTGATAATTAAATGTGTAATTATATCATATATAATTAATAATTTCGTCAATTCGTATTTGAATGCTTCAAATTTATTCATCAATTCTAAGGTTTAGTCCATTTGTGAGCTAGTAGGGGGACCTAATGGACTTACAGATCATAGGCTCCAACGATGCTAAACTTTTTAAATCGAATTAAACAACATTCATTAACTATCGGGTCACTCCACTAAAGCACGTAGTTGCACTCCTCTCACTGTAGATATATTTCTGTCCACTCAATATAACAATAATCAATAAGTCAACCCTTTACAGGTTGTTCGTAATAACGGCTAGGTCAAAAGTTGTTTTACTCCCGAGATTATATCTTGCTTCTTAAGTTCCACTGATCCTCTAATGAACAATTGGTTTGTGATCCAATCACGAAATCGAGTCCCTCTCAGGTCAATAAAAGGTTGGGGCCCCTTGTTCAAGACCCGAAGTCAGCACTTAAGGGAACAACCTTTCTACTATCCCTAAAAGCGGGTAGGAGTGAATTTCGTCTTCCACCTTATGTCTCTAACTATCTACCTAGTCTTACCCCTAAAATAGGAGGCTTATTGAGCCAGCGCTATTGAGCCAACCCTCACCCATGAAATCTATAGATAATCCCGAATACACAAGAGTGCATAGTTACCTCAGGATTAAGGTCAAGTTACCTAGGTCATCGATTTGAAATAGTCAGTTTAAAACAGTAAACAATGTTATAAAGTAAAAGTGATTTATTTCTTGGTTTGGTCTTATATAAACTATTTGCATCAGATGCCCCCACTCATATGTCTCCACATTAATGAATCAGGATCACATTGTTTGCACTAAATACAAAGTGGGCCGCATCAATAGTGTCCCTAGAATAAGGTACCCAACCATATATATATACTATAGACCATTTTGGCTATCTATTTGAACTTGATCCACTCTTATGTCTCCACATAAAATCCAAGCACTCATGTAATAGCCATGAATCTTAGTTTTATTGGATTTAGATTTTACTAGTGTAATTTGAAGGAACTCTTAAATAAGAGCATCCATGAGCGTGCTCGGATATTTCCTATTTCATTGTGACCGAATTACCACACAAACATTCTGAAAAATAGTTATGCAATTTAACACTAATTAACGACATGCTTTCATAAATAAAATACAAGAGATTGAGTTCACGTACCAGTTGAAGACTGTCTTCACTTCTAACTCAACCCAGTGGAAACAACCCTCTACGTTCTTTATCACCCAACAAACAGTCGGCTACCAGCAGCACGATCGTCTACACGAACGGAAGTGCACGAACAAGCAGGAGTGGGGACGACACCACCACTTAGAGCCCTTGGTATTCTTGGAGTGAGAATACAAAGAGTGATTTTTGATGGAATTGGTAGAGGAATGAGGAAAGGAATGATTGTGTAGAATGACAAGCAAGTAGGAGAAGACTATCGTATAGTAGATGCTTATCGTTTAGAGAAAGCTACATGATCGTGTAGGTTTTACTAAGCGATCGTCTAGTAATTAGTAAGCGATCGTTCAGAAAACTCGGCACGCTAAGCGATCGTTTAGAGAATGCGTGCGGTCGTTTAGTACGTGAGGCGTGCGATCGTTTAGGCGATAAGACACTATCGTATAAGCTCTCAGGTAAGCGATCGATATGTTTTCACACCTTTTGCGATTTTTTCAAACTCTTTACAAATGAAACCAATTTTCATTTTATTTTTCAGTTACAATAACCGAATAAGATTTTTCCACTAACGCATGATTGAGGAGAAGTTCCCGGCCAATTAATTAATAAATGAATATAATCATATTATATTCTTAACTTATAGTTTGATATCACATATCTACTATAGTAATTTCTCCTCCACTTGATATAAATCATATTTATATCTAATTTTCTCTAAAATAATGTATTTCATATGTTTAGTCAATTATATAATTAACCAGTACAATTATATCATATATAATCGAACTCACTTTTGTCAATTTGAACATTTCAAACTGACCCAAAAACTGATTCTCGACTTTATCCAAGCTACCTAAGGGACCTTATGGGCCTGTGGCTCGAAGCTCCAATAGCTGACTAAACTCTTTAGCCACGAGATCCACTATCCATTAACTGCTAGACATTCCACTAAAGACCAACAGTTGAACTCTCTCACAGATATATTTTTGTGTCAATCGGATATAACCAATTATGAGTACGATAACTCTTCACATATGCTCGTAAGTACAGCTGGGCCAATTTACCGTTTTGTCCCTGTAGTTACATCTCACTTCTTAAGTACCACTGATTCCTCTAATGAACAATACAACATAGTCCAACTATGTGTGAACACCTCTCGGGCCAAAAGAAGGTGTGTGGCACCACATCGTTCAAGCCCTGGAATCAGCCTTTAAGGGAGCTATCTATCTACTTGCCCCCGCCTCGAGGAAGAAGTGAATTCCATCTTGTGTAGCTGAGTTCCCAGCTCCCAAATCAGATAAATCCCCAAAATGGTAGGTTTGAGTCGGCGACTTGGCCACTTACACCCATACAAATCAAAGGACCGCCCTCAATGGTAGGAGTTCCCAACTCACTCAGAATTGAGGTCATGTTACCTATGGTCATCCTAGTGAAGTGAATTCTCTGTCATGAACGGTGTTATATAACAAGACGTTAACACTTCGTGGTCAGGTCTTATACAAACTCTTTGTATAGGACGCCCCCACTCGCATGTCCCCTACACGAATGATCAGGATCAGACCATCTGTGATAAGTCACAACACTTGTGACCATTCCACAAAGCGGGCCACATCCGTAGCGTTACTAGGATAAGGTTTCCCTCCTATATCCATATACTACAGACCATTTTGGTTATCACTTAAGACATTTTCCACTTGTATGTCACCACATACATGCTTAAGTTACATACAAATAACCAAGAATTTTATGTTTATTTATTTGTGGTAAAGCAAATAAAACAAATAATTGAGCAAAATCAAGAAATGAAGTAAAATATCATATATTATACAACACAAACGTTCGTACAAATTGTTTACAAACTACAGGACACGAGACTTTAGGGCATTAACCCCAGCACAATTTACATATTCAATAATAGTTTTATTGAATAGACCTTAATAACTTCTTTTTTGCAAATAGAATATGTTTAATTTTGCAAACTACGAGTTTTAGGACACACAACTCAACGCTTTCATAGTTCATTGGTTAATGGGTAAACTTGAATACTCGTTACCTAAGTTCAAATCCTACTTAATGCTTTTTTAGGAGATTTTTGTGTGATTTTAATCTAGGTTAAATCAAAATAAGTCTAATAGTCTCAAATAAGTCTAACAGGGTTGTGTGCAATGGGGTTTTAATCCATTGTTGATGGAAATAAAAATACAAATTTTTTAAATTCTAAATATGAAATTAAAATATAAAGTGGGCTTTAGCCTTTAGTTGCAATTGCAAATCAGTCTCTCTAGTTACAAAAAAAAAAAAAAAAAAAAAAATAGAAAATCAATGTAGTTCCTTTATCTTTAGTGGAAGTTTTTCTTTCAACAAAATTTGGAGAAGTTTTAATCTCAATTCTGAACAACATTTTTTTTAATAGGTAATGTTTACTTTCTTTTTCTATGTAATTTTATATTTATGTTATATTAGTTTTTGAGTTAAAGGTACAAGATAATTTCTTTGTTACTCATCAGGTTATATGTATCATATCATTGACATGTAAGTTTGAAATTCTTCTTAGACTTTTTAGTTCTTGTATTTTTAAATGTATGTAATAATTTTTAATATTTTAATTGTGAATAATTTTGTAGAGTTAGTTCTAACTCAATATGGAGAGATATTTTTATTGTGTTGTTAATTTCTTGTACATAATTTTTATATTCACATTACACTCTATATATTTTTGTTTGTTCCACGTTATTTCTACATTCACATTACTCATGTAGGTTGTTAAGCTATTAAACAACTTAAAATCCCAAGATACTTTTCAACTATTGAACTCTCTATGCTTGAGGATCAACTTAAAAATTATATTATTGATATGTGTTCAAATATTGAGTTTATTAAGTTAAAAAAGCATATGTGATCTTGCAGTAAAAATGGCCCAGACGAATAAAGATAAGGTCTTTCTATTTGTTTACATATTACTCACCTTGGCATTGATTTTACCTGTTGCCATAGTTACTGTAGAGAGAACATTTTAGGTTATACACATAGTGAAGACTCGATTGCATAATCGAATGGGAGATCAATAGATAAATGATTGTCTTATAGCCTATATCGAAAATGATTTATTTGATAAGTCAGATACTGAAGTTATCATGGATCGATTTCAAAACATGAAAACTTGTAGAGGGCAATTGTAATATGTTAAATTAGTTAATTTATGAAGTTATGAATATTTTTTTACATTCATTTATAGATTTCTTTTGTTGGACTTGTACGTATAGTGCCCCCTATATAAAATTCATGGCTCTGCTACTGATCGAGAAAGTGCCTTTTTCTTGTAGTGTAACTATTTTCATGGTAGCTTAATAATGATCCAATATTATAGGTTTGATTAAACACACAATCATTCTAATTGAATATCTAATCTAGCATTCGTCGATGAGCAATCAATGTAATAAAGACAATAGTATTGAAAAACAATCAATAACACAATATAAAGAGAAATTACTATGTATTAACTTAAATTCATAAAAAGTTAATCATCATCCTAGAACTAAAATGTTTAGCCATACATCATTGCTACATACTCCACATTGCAACAACCATGAAAAAGTAAGGAGAATAAAGAAAAGAGGAAATACTACTATCGTGATGAATCTCGTCGATGGAATACATTGGAAACACCTTGATTTTAACCTTGGGATCTCGAACAACTTTCATATGAACCTTTAAATCTTTCAATTCCATTTTTAGCCTAAAACACTGTCTCGGGCTTTCTAATTTCGTGGTGTGCATAATGAATTTGACTGCTCAAAATCCTAGAACAAATAGAAAAAAGATTTCTAAAATTGGCAGATTTTTTCCTAAAATAACAATGGTGTTGCAAGACCGTCTCAATTCTCTGCACACTGTCTCTTTATTCATTGCAGCATCACAGTGTTGCTCACGATGTTACAACGTCTCTCCAACTATTGTGTTCTGTAACTCGGGGTTGAGGTTCAGCGTCACGGTACTACCCTATTTTTTTTTTTTTGCAACTGACCTTTTTTTGCTCTTTTTCTTCCCTCCTTTCGATGGTTGGCTCGGTTTTTACTTCCTTGGATAATTTTGGTCCTTTTTAGCTCTTCTTAACTTTGAATCTTGGCCTTTTGACAAATCCCTGAAAACCACTATCAAACAACATTAAATCTAATAAAATTATATAAAAATTATTCTAAATCCAAGGCAAATAATATATATTTTAGGTGCATTTTAGATATCTTAACTAATATGTCTATTAGATCTTTAGTTTATGTCCATTAACTTATAAACGATAAAAATTTATCATTCAAATATACAAAAATGATATATCAATTAAAAAACTTGTTAATGATAGTATATCATATACGAGATAAGAAAGATATCTATATAGAAATCATGCCTAAAATAGATAATATTATATCATAATTGAACTACAAAGAGTTTGGTTGTGTCCTTAACACACCTAAGCAAATGTTTTTTCTTTGTTTGTTTGAAGTTGCTTTTTATACCACTTGCCAAAAATAATAATATTATAGGTAATTTCGGACCGAAAAAAGGTCAAAGATCAAGATGGAACCAAGGGAACCTAGCCCAGGAAACAAACCTGAGATTGGTTAAAGAGCAGACATAGGAGAATTCCAATAACTAAAAGGAAGGTAAGTTGGGCTCAAAAGAGCTCGCTTGGCTCACCTCGACTCCGGAGGTCGAGGCTAAGCCATAATATCCCTTATAGTGAGGCCGATCTGGATCAATCCTCTTAGTTGAAACATCCTCAGCGGCTCGATCCCAAGCCTCGCATATTCTGTTTCAAAATAGGAGAAAGAGAAAAGAAAATAGATCTCATTCTCCAATTGGGATAAGGAAGACCTCTAGGACTCAACTAAAAATAGAGCATGATAACCCCATGGAAGGTAAGCTCCTCTCCTCCTTAAAACCACTTGCCCTAACATTTGTGCAAAGTACTGACTTAAGCATTGGAGTGTCTATGGCAAGCACCACACCGGTATGTTACCTTTTTTTTATTGTCTTGTAAATAATTTCTTCTTCTAAAATACAAATTCACCATTGATGGGACGTAAAAGCCAGGTGAGTTCTCTTAGCTGGATTTTGCCATCAACAAATAATAACACTAATTTCTATTTAAGAAAATGCAACAACTATTTAAAAAATGATAATTAATCAAAACAATAAATTTGGCCAAGATAAAAAGATTTACAAAAATAGTCTAATCATAAATCTGGTCCACATAAAAAACCAAAAACGTTTGGAAAGTGGAAAAATCTTGTCTAGGTATTGATAGCTAAAATCTTGGTGTTACGCAAGTGCACGTATCAAGTGTAATATAGTTAAACGATCAGAAGACTAAGTCTCATCATCTAGAGATGAGATCAGTAATGCTCGAATTATACTTAGCTATTATAGAATTGTGTTGATTTTATCTGAGGATTGAATTTGTGATGAATGATTTGATTTTTATTTTGAAAATAAAAGAAAACAAAGTAAAGACAAGTGTGAAATTGAATAGAAAAAAAGTGTTCAATGGTGTTGATTTTCTTAATTACTTCATTAAGTCATACAAAAGTTCCTAGGGATTATTATGTTAATGATATGTTTAAGTCTAGAAACTACTTTCCAGATTTTTATCTTTCAATAACAATCTTTTCTCATGCAAATATAATTGATTACTAATTGCTTGAAAAATTAAGCATGACACTAAGAATTATCATGATCAATTTTCATTACCAACCTAACTATTTTCACGATAGCTTGATAATGATCCAATATTATAGGTTCGATTAAACACACAATCTTTTTTATTGAATATCGAATCTAGCATGCATCTATTAATCAATCAATGTAATAAACCCAATAATATTGAAAGACCATCAACAACACAATATCCATAGACATTACTATGTATTAATTTAAATCCATAAAAAGTTCAATCATCACCCTAGAACTAAAATATTTAGCCACTCATCGTTGCTACAAACATACTCTCATACATTGCTACAATCATAAAAAAGTAAAGAGAATAAAGCGAAGAGGAAATACTACTATCGTAATGAATCTCATCGATGGAATATGTTGGAAACACCTTGATTTTCACCTTGGCATCTCGAACAACCTCTAGATGAACCTCTAAATATCTCAACTCTATTTTTAGGCTAAAACACTCTTTAGGGGCCGTTTGGTTAGAGGGAAAAGAGGGTGGAAATGGGAATGGGTTTACAAAACCCATGTTTAGTTGGTGGGATTTGTTTATTTATCTTAGAAAAGGAAATTCGTAGATATCTTTTACCCACACATATGAAGGAATTGCATACTCATTAAGAAGTGTAGGTTTTTATTTCTTCTTCCACTTCCTACCACGATTTTTCTTTCTTCCAGCCGTGAAATCGTATAGCATTTTGTTACTCAGCAGTCGTGTAGCATTTGGTAAGCGATCGTATAGCATTTGGTAGGCAATCGTATAGCATTTTGTTACTCAGCGATCGTCTAGCAGAGCTCAACGATCGTGTAGCAGAGTTCAGCGTCGTGTAGCAGAGCTAAACGATCATGTAGCCGAGCTCAATGATTGTGTAGAATTTGGTAAACGATCATATAACATTTGGTAGGCGATCGTATAGCATTTTTTACTCAGTGATCGTGTAACATTTGGTAAGTGATCGTATAGAATTTGCTAGGCGATCGTATAACATTAGGTAAGCGATCGTATAGCGTTTTCTTACTCAGCGATCGTGTAGATAATTTAAGTGATCGTATAGTATTTTGTAAACAATCGTGTAGCGGAGCTCAGCGATCATGTAGATAATTTAAACGATCGTATTGTTACGAAATCGACAATTTAAGAACACAAAAAAAAGGGAACGTAGAGATAGAGAAGATCGACACATAGATATACGTGGTTCACTAATAGTGTGTTAGTTACGTCCACGAGCAGAGGGAGAACAATATTATTAGAGAGAATGTTTTCAGAAAATTACATCATAACGATGCCTCTAGGGTTAGAGAGTTTATATAGCGCACTACTCTAAACCCGTGCTTGGTTGTTCGAAACTCCAACAAACAGATTCAAGACATTTCAACAAATGCTTGATAGGGACAAGACCCTCAAACTATCTCCACAATGGTATGGTATTGTCCACTTTGGGCATAAACCCTCGTGGACTTGTTTTCACAATCTCTTTTTTTTTTTTTTAATTCCGACATACTATTCTCAAACATTATTTTCTATGCACAACCAAATGTAGTCATCCTTGATTCCCAGTAATTTTATTCCCAGACATATAACTCCCAGACATCCTTAATTTCTGGACATCGAGAAACCTCAATCCAAACGGTCCTTAAGACTTTCTAATTTCGTGGTCTGCATAATGAATTCTAACAGCCCAAAATTCTAGAATAAATAGAGAAAAGATTTCCAAAATTGGCAGATTTTTTCCTAATAAATAATAATGGCGTTGCAGGACCATCTCAATTTTCCACACACTGCCTCATCATGCATTGCAGTGCTACAGTATTGCTCATGGCGCTACAACATCTCTCTAATTATTGCATCCTGCGACTCAGGTTAAGGTTTATCATCGTGGTACCAACCTGTTTTTTGGTAACTTGGCTTTTTTTTTCCCTCTTTTTCTTCTCTCCTTTCGATGTTTAGCTTAGTTTTTACTTCCTTAGCCAATTTTGGTCTTTTTTTTTTTTTTTTAGTTCTTTTAACTTTGAATCTTGATCTTTTGATAAATCTTTGAAAATTACTAACAAACAACATTAAATCTAATAAAATCATTAAAAATTTGTTCTAAAGGCAAGGTAAATAATGTACATTTAGGTTCATTTTAAATATCTTAACTAATATGTCTATTCGATCCTTTGTTTGCTTCCATTAACTTATAATATGAGATGAAAAGATATCTAAATAGAAATTATATTATCATATTATTGTTGAGCTACCAAAAGTTTGGTTGTCCTTTTAACACACTTGAGCAAATGTTTTTTCTTTATTAGTTTGAAGTTGCTTTTTATACCACTTGCCAAAAATAGTAATAACAATTCTGATTTCTATTTAAGAAAATGAACAATAATTTCTATTTAAAAAATGATAATTAATAATAACAATAGTTTGAAGTTACTATTTATAGCAAATCCAAAAATCACAAAAATAAATTTAGCCCAAGATAAAATGATTTACAAAAAAAAATGGCCCAATCAGAAACCTAGTCTACATAAAAAATAAAAATAAATAAAAAAACCGTTTGAAAATTTAAAAAAAAAATCTTGTCTAAATATCTCAATCAATACGTTATTTGACGTCCATTAATTTATAAGTGATAAAAATTTATCATTTAATTATAAAAACAATGATATATCAATTAAAAAAAAAAAAAACTTATTATTGATATACAATATACGAGGTAAAAAAAATCTAAATAATAGGCACACAAAAAGGTATGTATTATATTTGCAAACTATTTTTTTATGCTATAAATTTGTAAATTTTATCGTTCATATAGTTTCTCCTTACAAAATTATTATCATAAATAAGATTCTACATAGGTAAGATATAAATTAGAATATACCTAAAACTCGGCAAGCATTTTAAATTCTATAATTTTTCACATCATCCTTAAAAAGTATACTAAGAATAAAAATAATAATCATGAAAACTATAGTATAATAAATGGAATGTTATTGCTACATTTAGAAAAATTCTTGGAATTATTTATAAGGGGAGATGCTTGTGGGAGTTGGGAGGAAATATACTACATTATTAAAGTCATGAATATTTGGCAATGGTGGATTGCTTTTATGTATGTTGGATTCTTTTTTATGTTATTTATTATTTATGAACAAAAATAGGAAATTGTTCTTTTCCTTAAAAAATATAAATAAATTTAATAAAAAAAAAAGTGCTTTGCAATCATAGGAGAAATAGTACAATTGATGACACACACATTCATTAGCCACACAACAATTAAAACAAATGGTCCAACCTAACAATTATGTACTATATTGACATGTCATCCAAATGTTGGTTTCTTAAAATTATTTAGAGTAATATTAGTCTTGGATAATATTATCGTTTTTCGTTTCCTATTTTTAATTTTTTAAGCAACATGTTAAATAACTGTTCTGATTTCTTGTTTCTAATTTTTTAAAAAATGTTTCTTAAATATGAGCGAAATTTGGAAAACTACTAATAATTTCTTACCCATGACTTAGTTTCTCCGATTTGATTTCTATTTTATTATTTCCATTTCATTTCTATCCAGTAATGCAATCTAGCTTGTTTGTATGGATATGGCTCAGATTTTCACTCTCCCTCTTGAGGTCATGGCTTCTGTACCAATTGAAGGCAACTTTTTTCCTCCTCCTATTTCTTAATTATATATATAGGTTAATTTTGAATTAAAAAAATTCATTATTTAGATTTATATATTATTTTAATTTTCAAATTTCAAATTTTTAATATGTAATTCAAAGTTTTTAAATTTTGAAGTTTTTAATTTTGAATTTTAAATTTTGCAACATGCATCTTTATATATTATTTTCATTTTAATTACATTTAAAACTAGTTATAATTTTCACGTTATCACTACAACATTTAAATAATAGTGCAAATCAACTTTGAGCAACATTTGAATGATAGAGACAATAATTGTATTATTATTGTTAATTTTACATCAATACTTTTATGGTTTTGATAACGTAAATTTTTATAATTATTTTCTTTTAATATTTTAATGTATGTTATATATTTTTTTTATTTTACCTAATTAAATTAAACTTAAACTATAAAATAAGAGGAAATGTGAGAAAAATATAAAAAACTACAACCAAGAAATTATTATAAAACAAGTTTATGTTTCTATTTCTTTTTTTTTTTTTTCCAAGAAACAAGAAATATAAATGGTAATCAAATACATCAAACAAATCCCTCCTTATCTACTCAACACACAAAAATATGTATCAATAACATGTTGCACGGTCACATTTGCATTAGATTGAATGATCGTCAAGATGATCTATTCAATGACTTCAACAAGGAATCAAATGATTGTTGAAGATATGTAGAATTTGCTAGACAATTTTTAGAGTAGTATAATTGAGTTAGATGTGAGTTGAAATAATTTAAGACAAATGACTTGAGTGAGAGATAACATTGCCTATCAAATTTAGGCAACATTTGAAAGATAGATACAATTTTGTTTTTGTTTTTAGTTGGGCATCAAGACTTATTTGTGTTATATGATATAAATTTTTGAATAAAAAAAATCGATGTTTAATATATGATATATCTTTTTTATATTATATTATTACAAGAAAAAAAAAAAACAAGAGACACGAAATAGTTATCAAACAAGTTTCTGTTTCTGTTTTTTTTTTTTTTTTTCAAGAAACAAAAAACAAGAATAGTTGTCAAAACATATTCCTATTACTAGTTCTTAAAAATAGAAAACAAACAACAAGAAATAGGAAACATGAAACAGAAAAAGGGAAATGAGAACATTATCAAACAACCCCTATAAGTCTACCTCCACAACAAAGTACAAAATACAATTTGCATACAGACATATAATTTATCCTCAAATATATCAAAGTTAACTATAGAATAAATCATAAAAAGTGTCCATGAACTTTGTATTTTATGTTAAAAATACTTCTAAACTTTTAAAAGTTTCAAAATTACTCTTAAATTTTAAAAATAATTAAAAAAATGCCCTTGCAAAGTTTTGTTTAAAAAATACCCTTAACTTAAAAAGAACAAAAAATTCCTTCACCGTTTGTATATGAACAAATCTTGTCAATACCTCGTTGCAAAAATAACTTTCAAATTAAAAAAAAATGATGCTCATATCGTTAATATGGTGATCAATTTGTTTGAAGTTGTCTTAAGTTTGAAAAATTCAATTTCAAAACAAATTATACAAATATCCTCATTTTTTCGTGTAGATACTTTTATTTTTCTTTTAATTTTCCAATTCTTAACTTACACCAATTTTTTCAACAACCAAATTTGAAGTTAAATCATAAAATTTCAAAGTCAAAATATCCCCTTAAAACATATCAAAACGATAAATAGTCAAACAAATTGTATTTGGCTATTAACAAACACTCAACTACTAACATACAACTTTCAACATTTAAATTCTAAAATTCCTCAGTACTTTCTTTGTTCTCTTTCTTTTTATTATAGTCCATATACTTGAGCTGAAGTAAGCAATTTTATTTATTTACTTATCTTTTATAATAAATGTTAACAAAAAAGAGAGTAAAAAGATATCGAAGAAGGGATGAGAGAAAAAATATAAAAAATAAAGAAGTAAGATGGTATTAGCGATTTTTTTTCATATAATAATAAGAGTATTTTTTAACTTCTTTTTTTTCTTAAGTTTAAAAATATTTTTGAAACTTTTAAAAGTTAGGAATATTTTTGACACAAAATATAAAGTTTAGGGATATTTTTAGGGCTATTTTGTACAATTTAACTTTAATTATATCAATGCTAAAACCAAAATAACAAATCATATTCCGAAACCAAAAACGAGCTTTCTATTATTTGAGTAAAGCATGGTCTCACCATTGAGAAAATACTAAAAAAATAACTCATCATAATGTGAGTCTCAATTTTAAATGACTATTACATTTCAAGTGAGGTGAAAGGATTTTAACCTAAACTCATTGTCAGTTGTGTCAAAATGATAAAATATTAAGGAATAGCATCTTTTGGGGTTTACTTGGTTGAGTTTGTATTTTTTAAGAAAGTAATACATGTTTGAGTTTTATGGGTTGATACTTTAAAAGCTAAACTAGAATATTAATAACAAAATGTTTGAGTAGAATTATGTTTCTTTTACATACAAAACGGTAATATTCGGTAACAAGAGAAGAAAAACCAAACTATACAAAATGGTAATCAGAGATAATAAGAGAATCCACCCATAGAGGGTTATTATCAAGTTAATCGTCATTATATTGTGTGGTTGTGAGCATGAGTGTAGCAAGCTCGTGTGTAACACAGTTGCAATTTTGATTCATGAAGAGAAATCCTTGGACTCTACCACTTTGATGTTGGGCCCGAATGAAATTAACGAATGTTTGGAGATCGTTTGTACAGTAAAGTACTTTTCTTGTTAAAACGTTTCAAAGAATAAATGAATCTATTTTGAATATTTGTACATTGATTAGCTATGTTCGTGTTGGAGGTCAATTGTACGTAGGGTGGAGATTTAAACTTTTGCTTGCTTGAATGATGATGCATATTTTATACCAATTGAGTTATGCTCATGTTGGTTTTGAAGACAATTTTTTTTTTTTTTTTTGGGAGGGGGACTACTTGTTTTTATTATTGTTGTTTGTATTAGACATTTTGGCACTTTAAAAGTAATATCAGTAAAATACACTATAATCAATACAAATGGCTAGTACAAAATAATTTATGTACACAACTAAAATAGTGGTCAAACCAATTCAGTCAGCAGTCCAATCAACAGACTACTTGGCTATTGCAAGAATGGAAAATTTGTTCAGGAGGATGAGGAGGTGAAATTCAAGAAAGCTTCACTATTGAAAAGTTGTTAGAATGAATATTCTTCTTCTCCAATAATAGCATATCATCTGTATTTTATTACGTAACTTTGTCGATATGCGTTAAACTCTAATGGTAGGGTCTTTGTTTATATGGCCAAAGGCCTCACTATTTCTATATAGTGAAAGATATCTAGTGTGAGAAAATTCTCCAAATTAAGCGTGTCCTTAAGAGCTTTCACTTGGTATCAGAGCCAAGAATGGCCAATGCTAGCTCCACCGCGATTTCAGCCTCAGTAACCATAACCACATTCAGCAACTCACCATTGAATCAGCTGCTTAATCATATCACATCAACAAAGCTCAGTTGAGGAAATTTTCTTTTGCGAAAAACCCTTGCACTCTCTATCTTTCGAAGCTATCAATTGGAAGGGCACATCTTCGGCACCAAGCCCTATCCCCCTGAGTTCATTGAATCATTAGGTGAGAACCCTAACACTATCAATGTTGGTAACGTTACAGGATCTGAATCGATTACTAGAAACAAAGCATCAAGCCCAAGATCTACTAGGATTGTGAATAGTCATCCAAGCCTTGCATAGAAGATTGACAGATTGTTACTCTGTTAACTTTACAATTCCATGATTCCTGAAGTCGTCATCCAACTCATGGGTCATGGGATCTCGAAAGATCTATGGCAAGCCATTCAAGATTTATTTGGCATCCAATCGAGAGTTGAAGAACACTATCTTTAGCAAATTTTCCAGCAGACACGAAAATGTAACATGAAAATGAGTGAGTATCTCAACTTATTGAAATCTCATGTTGGTAATTTAGGCCAGGCTCGAAGTTCGGTGAGTACACGATCCTTGGTATATCATGTTCTATTGAGCCTCAATGAAGAGTATAATCTAGTGGTGGTCAGTATTCAAGGTAAGGGAGACATATCGTGGATGGACTGAGATTGGACTCCTAAACAATTAATTAAATAAATACAACATATTAATTTAATTAATAAAAAAAACTATTATATTAATATAATTAAGTTATTTCCTCAATTAATTTGAACAATTCAAACTAATCCAAAAATAATTCTCAATAATCCCTGTTGAGCTACCGATGGAATCTTATAGACTTGTAGATTAAAGCTCCAATGGTACTTGAATAATTAATTAAACTACTTTAATTAAATTATTCATTATCCATTTGAAGGAAATCCGACATGAGGATTTCCATGAGTAGCGAAAGGATCATTCCAAATTTCAATCGTATATGAACATTCACAATTACAATCACAAACAGAAACAACAGGCTATACGCAAAATAGAAATTACAACATGCTTTACTACACGATCAAGGGAAGAATTCACATGCTTTGAAGACTCATCTTCAAGACCCTTTGATCACGAACGCTTGATCAACCCACAAGACTGCAACGCTCGAACACTCTTACACCACGACCACTACACTGCACAATCACAACGAACTCGAACAAAGTGATCATCAAGGTCACGAACATAGGGAACGCAATGAACGGTCTCCACAGAACCTCGACAATGTCGAGTTGAGTATGAAACCACCAAAAGGTTACCTTGGTATTCTCGGTGTGAGAATCCAGAAGTGTGGGCTTTGGAATTGGTTAAAGGCAGAGACTGGAGGAAGAACAATCGTATAAATGATTGAGCAAGTGGGAGATGACAGTGTCTATCATATAAACGATGCCCAATCTTTTAACAAAAGCTATCAGATCGTTTAGCTCATCGGCCAACTAAGTGTCTATCGTATAGAAACATTCCATGATCATCTAGTCTCTCCAAGCTGTCGTTTAGTAAATCGTATTTACTTGACAACCTTTTCGTGAGTAGTTTCCGAGAATGAAAATCTCAAATCAACAACTTGCAAATCTTACTAAATTTAGGAAAACATTTTTTCTTTTATCTCACGGTTACCATGAAACCACCAATAACCTCCCACTCAATTGGTTATTAGAGGAAAAAGAGATAATTATCCAATAATTAATATTATTATAAATATAAATGATAACTAACTTACCATACTATATTTATAACCTATAGTTTTAATATTTCATCTCATGAAACATATAAACCATAGCTCTTTTTCTATTCCATGGTACTTAATCTAAATCCCATTTACATTAATCCTCCACTAGATGTATCTTATACATCATACCGATCATATCATATATAATCGAATTATCTCTTGTTAATTTGAACATTTCAAATCAACACCAAGAACTGATCTTTAACTTGAATCCATTGAGCTACCAAAGGAACCTTATGGACCTGTAGCTTGAAGCTCCAATGATACGTGAATAACTGACTAAACTCTTTAGTCACGGGATCCACCATCCGTTAACTGCTAGGCATTCCACTAAAGACCAACAGTCGAACTCTCCTTACTACAGATATATTATGTGTCCATCTTAATCAATCAACAATGCGATAACCCTTCATAGATCGCTCGTAAGTACAGCTCAGCCACTAACCGTTATGCCCCTGTAGTTACATCTAACTCCTTAAGTACCACTGATCTCTCTAATGAACATAAGTCATAGTTCTACTATGACTGAGTCCTCTCTTCCAAAGAGAAGCTGTGGCCACTATGTTCAAGCTCTGGAATCAGCCCTTAAGGAGTATTCTATCTACTTACCTTTGCTTCGGGGAAGGGGTGAATTCCATCTTGTGTAATTGAGTTCCCAACTCCCAGACAAGTCCCCAAAAAGGTAGACATGTTAAGTTGGCAGTCTGGCCACTCTCACCCATACTAATTAAAGGACCGCCCTCAAAGGCATGAGTTCCCAAAACACTCAGGATTAAGGTCATGTCTTCTATGGTCGTTTAGGTGAGATGTAAGTCTCCAGTATCAACGGCGTTATATACAGAGACGAATCATCTCGTGGTCCAGTTTTATACAAACTCTTTGTATAGGACAGCCTTGCTCGCATGTCTCCACATGAATGGTCAGGGTCTACCATCTGTAGTAGTTTACAACACTTGGAAACCTCTACAAAGCGGGTCGTATCCGTAATGTCACCAGGATCAGGTATCCCACCTTAATCTTCATACTATAGACCTATTTAAGTTATCACTTAAGGCATAATCCACTTGTATATCTCATATACATGCTTAAGTTTACATACAATAACCATAAAACTTTGTTTATTAGATATGAGTAAATGCCAGAACAAAATAACTGTTATTTTATTCATAACAACGTGTATATTACAAATAACGAGACTCCGAGAGAATTAGGACACCAATCCCAACAACATTAATTATCGGTCACTCCACTAAAGGATGATAACTGCACTCTTTACACTACAGATATATTTCTGTGTCCATTGGATATAACCAGTCAATAGTGCAATGATCCTTCACAAATTGCTCGTAAGTACAGTTGGGCCAAAATTACCATTTTTCCCCTATAGTTATGTCTAACTCCTTAAGTACCACGGATCCCTCTAATGAACAATAGTCATAGTCCAAGCCCCAGAATCAGCCCCAAAACCCCCTCGAGCCAAGAGAGGGTGTGACATCACATTGTTCAAGTCCTAGAATCAGCCTTATACAAATCATTTTATATAGAACACCCCCACTCACATGTCTCCGCATGAATAATCAGGATCAAATCATTTGTAGCACTTTATAACAATTGTGACATCTACAAAGCGGGTCATATTCGTAATATCACCAGCATAAGGTATCCAACCTTATCCATCTACTACAGACCATTTAGGTTATCACTTAAATGTGATCCACTTGTATGTCTCTACATACATGTTTAAGCTATAGAAGATAAACTTGGATGTTACTTTATTGGTTTTGTGAGTTAATGCTACTAAATGTCAAATAAAATGCCTTAGGATTTTATTAAATAAATAAATTGTTTGTACATTACAATTATAAACTATAGAACCCACGAGATTTAGAACATCAACCCCCACAACTTCTATGATCCAAAATATAATAAAGTGTTTATGTCGACAAATGCTACATTCTTAGAAGAGAACCACATAAGAGAGCATAAACCATGCAGTAAAATAGTATTGAATGAGCTTTCTTGCGAAACTACTGAATCTTCAACAAGAGTTATTGAAGAGCCAAATACATCAAAAAGAGTTGTTGATGTCGGTTCATCTAGAAGGTCACATCCACCTCAAATGTTGAGGGAACCTTGACGTAGTGGGAGGGTTTTGAACCTGCCTGTTTGTTATATGAGTTTAACAAAAATCCTAGCCATTATATATGATAATGAAGTTGAGGATCCATTGTCATATAAGAAAACGATAGAGGATGTGGACAAAGATGAATGGATCAAAGCTATAAATCTCGAAATGGGGTCTATATGCTTCAATTCAGTTTGGGTTCTTGTAGATCAACTTGATGGGGTAAAACCTATAGATTTCAAATGGATCTACAAAAGAAAAAGGGGTGTAAATGGTAAGGTGAAAACCTTCAAGGCTAGACTAGTGGCAAAGGGTTATACCTAGGTTGATAGAGTTGACTATGAGGAGACTTGTTCACCTATTGCCATGTTAAAATCTATTCAGATACTCCTGTCCATTACCGTATATTATGACTATGAGATTTGGCAAATGGACGTTAAGACTTCTTTTCTGAATGGTAATCTTGATTAGACCATTTATATGCAGCATCTAGAGGAATTTATAACCCAAAGTCAAGAGCAAAAGGTTTGCAAGCTTAATCGGTCCATTTATGGACTAAAACAAGTTTCTCTATCTTGGAACATAAGATTTGATTCTGTAATCAAGTCTTATGGGTTTAATCAAAACGTTAATGAACCTTGTGTTCACAAGAAAATCATCAACAATTTAGTAGCTTTCTTAATGTTATATGTATATGTTATCCTACTCAATGGAAATAATGTAGAACTACTGATTGAAATAAAATAATGGCTAGCGGCCCAATTTCAAATGAAAGATTTGGGAGAGGCACAATTTGTTCTAGGCATTCAGATCTTTAATGATTGTAAGACAAATCGCTTTGTCTCAAGCATCATATATTGACAAAATACTTGTCAAGTATTCGATGAAAAACTCTAAGAGAGGTTTACTACTTTTTAGGCATGGAGTTATTTTGTCTAAGGAATAGTGTCCTAAGACACCTCAAAAAATTGAGGAAATGAGACGATCCTCTACGCATCTGTTGTTGGCAGCCTAATGTATGTGATGTTATGTACTAGATCTGACATCTAATATGTGAAGAAAATTGAACACGAGGATTTTCATGAGTAGCGGAATGATCTTTCACAGCAATACAGCAACACATGAACATTCGTCTAATACGACTGCTACACTGCACGATCACAACACACTTGAACTAAGCGATCGCCAAGGTCACGAGCACCCCGATCACCGCAACAGCCTCCACAGAACCTTGACTACATCGATTAAGCATGAAACCACCAACAAGGTTACTTCAGTATTCTCGGTGTGAGAATCTAAAGTGTGGGCTCTGTGTGGACTTAGTTTGAGGCAGAAAAATGGAGAAAGAACAATCGTGTAAACGATTGAGCAAGTGGGAGATGAAATAACCTACCGTATAGGTCGATGCCCAATCGTTTAGTAAAAGCTATTTGATCGTCTAGCAAAAGCTATGCGATCGTTCAGCTCATCGTTTAGCTGAGTGTTTATCGTGTAAGAACACTCCACGATCATTTAGCTAACTCCAAGTTGTCGTTTAGTAAATCTGATTTACTTGACAACTCTCCGTGAGTGATTTTCGAAATTCACAATTTTGCAAAATTTTAATCTTTTCTTACTAAAATTAGGAAAACATTTTCCCTTTTATCTCACAGTTTCCATGAAACCACCAATAACCTCCCACTCAATGAGTTATTAGAAAAAAGAGATAATTATCCAATAATTAAGATTAGTATAAATATAAATGATAACCAACTTATCATAATATATTTATAACCTATAGTTTTAATATTTCATCTCATAAATCATACAAACCATAGCTATTTTTCTATTCCATTGCACTTAATATAAATCTCATTTACATTAACCCTCCACTTGATGTATCTCATGCACCATATCGATCATATCATATATAATCAAATTACCAAGGGGATCTTTTGGACCTGTAGCTCGAAGCTCCAACCATACGTGAATAACTGACTAAACTCTTTAGCCACGGGATCCACCATCTGTTAACTGTCAGGCACTTCACTAAAGGCCGACAGTTGAACTCTCCTTACTACAGATATATTATGTGTTCATCTTAACCAATTAACAGTGCGACAACCTTTCACAGATCGCTCGTAAGTACAGATTAACCAATAGCTGTTATGCCCTGTAGTTACATCTAACTCCTTAAGTACAACTGATCCCTCTAATGAACATAAGTCATAGTCATACTATGACTGAGTCCCCTCTTCCAAAAAGAAGTTGTGGCCACTATGTTCAAGCCCTAGAATCAGCTCTTGTACATACTCTTTGTATAGAACACCCCCACTCGCATGTCTCCATATGAATGGTTAAGATCCACCATCTGTAGTAGTTTACAACCCTTGCAAACTTCTACAAAGCGGGTTGCATCCGTAGTGTCACCAGGATCAAGTATCCCACCTTAATCCTTATACTACATACCTATTTAGGTTATCACTTATGGCATGATTCACTTGTATATCACATATACACACTTAAGTTTACATAAGATGACCATGGAGCTTTGTTTATTGGACATGAAATGCCAAAATGAAATAACAATTATTTTATTCATAAACAATGTGTATAATTACAAACAACGAGACTCCGGACGAATTAAGACACCAATCCCAACACTATGCACTGGGGATAGTCAATAGATATCAATCTAATTTAAGAGTAGATCACTGTGATAATAGTGGTGTTGTGGCAAATTTCAAAGAGCCCAGGAGACAAGCATGGGAAACTTATTAAGCGAAAGTATCACTGGATTTGACATATTGTGCATCAAGAAGATATGATCGTCACGTAGATAGCTTCGGCGCATAATGTTGCTAATCTGTTTACAAAGGCCCTTATGGCTAAGGTGTTTACAAACGTACATGCCTTATTTTTCTCTAGGACAAGTGGGAGATATTACTGGGTGCATATTGTATGCCCTAGTTTCTTTCTTTTGTGTATATTCTATTTATTTGTACTTTCTTTTATGCACCCCACTAGCTTTAGGACAATTGAAAGATTGTTGGGGTTGATGCCCTAAATTTCATGGTTCTTGTAGTTGTAATTGTATTGTACAAAAAAATTATTTATCTAATAAAATAAATAGTTATTTTATTTATTATTTAATAGCATTTATTTACAAAAACTAGGGTTATTTTCTGAAACTTAAACATATATATAGAGATATATAGGCGGATCATGTTTAAGTGATAACCTAAACATTCTATAGCAAATGGATAAGGTTGGGTACCTTATTCTGGCGACACTACGAAAGTCATAAGAATTTAATGTTTGAATCTTATTCAAATATTTCTATCTTAATTATAGACCACATGTATAATTAACCATATCATATTAATCTCATTAATATGTTATTCCATCAATTGACTTGAACAATTGAAATCATTCATTTTATCTATCCTTTAGTTGTTGGGTTTTATGTCCTAAAACTCGTGGTATATAAATAATGGAACTTATTCTGAAAATTCAATAAAGGTATTATTGAATAGATTTATTGCTTGAATAGAATTCAATAAATCTAAAAGTCCCTTGACTATTGGATGAGTAATTGAACTTTATGTGGAGACATAAAGGTGGATCATGTTCGAGTAAATAGTCAAAATGATCTATAGTACATGGATAAGGTTGGGTACCTTATTCTGATAACACTATTGGATACAGTCTACTCTGTAGTTGTTACAAGGAGTTGTAAAGTGCTACAAACGAAGTGATCCTAGTTCGTTCATGTTGGACATGAGAAGTAGAGGTGTCCTTGTGCAAAAGAGTTTGTACAAGATCGAACCACGAAATGAGTCACTCTTACTTTATAACGTTGTTTATTGTTTAAGACTGACTATTTCAAAGCGATGATGACCTAAGTAACTTGACCTTAATCCTGAACTAACTATGAACTCCTGTTTATCTGGGATTGCCCTTAGATTTGCATAGGTGAGGGTTGGCTCAACAGCGCCGGCTCAATATGACTGCCATTTCAGGGGTAATACTGGATAGATAGCTGGGGACATAGGGTGCAAGAGGGAATTCACTCCTACCCACTTTAGGATAGTAGAGAGGTTGTTCCCTTAAGTGCTGATTCTGGGGCTTGAACAAAGGATCCCACTCTCTCATTTGGTATGAAAGGGACTCAATTTTGTGATTGGATTACAAAACAATTGTTCATTAGGGGATCAGTGGGGACTTAATGAACAAGAGGTAATTTCAGGGGTAAAACAGAGATTTGACCCAGCCATATTACGAACAACTTGTAAGGGTTAACTTACTAATCATGGTTATATCAAGTAGACATAATATATCTATAGTGAGGGCAGTTTAACTATGGGCTTTAGTGGAGTGACCCATTAGTTAACGAATAGGGGTTAGATCGATCTAATGAGTTTAGCCGATTAATCCTGTATCGTTGGAGCCCATGATTTGTAGGTCCCCCTACTAGCTCGGAAATGGAATAGCTCTAGAGTAGCGTGATAAGTTAATTTGAAACGTTCAAATTAGAATCAAACGGAATTGAAGAAATTATATTTAAATATGATTTAAATATATGAAGATGAATTTGTGTAAAAATTAATTTAATATTGGATATTAAATTAATTAGAATTGTTTAAATTGTTTAAATAATTATTTATTAATTTTATTAGAAAATTAATTTATGAAATTAATTTGTAAAATTAATAAATTTTTATTTTAGAAATAAAATATGATTTTAAAATCAAAATGGATTTTTGGAAATTTAAAAATCACACAAACTTGAAAAAATAGGTTTTTCAAGTTATCTTCAAAGTTGCTTACAAAGAACCCACTACCTCCTCCTTTGGTTTACTCCAAGCACGAGCTGTGTTCCATGCAACACATCTCTTTGCATGATAGTCTGCAATATATTGAAGAGATTGGAGTGAAGAAAAGAAGGATGGACCGACTGAATTTTTGTTGAAAAATTCAGATGAAGAAGGTGTTCTTCAATGGGTTGGTTCAGTGAGTTTTCTCCATATTCCCTTTGATTTCAGCTTATTTTGAGTTTCATAATTCAATCTAGAGCATCAAGAGGATATTAAGGAAGATCTTGTGGTGGTCTACACAAGGATTCGGAGGATTTTGCAGCTGGAAATGGAGATTTCATTGGTTCGGCCAAGGTATGTTTATGAAACCCATTATACTCTGTTTTTAGCATGTTTCTTTTCAACCAAAATTAATGATTTAGAATGCTTATGGAGCCTGATTTCTTCCGCTATGTGCTGGTGTCCATCTAATATTAGTAAGCTAATAAAGGGGACCTTATGGATGTACAGATTAGAAGTTCTAATGATATGAGATTGATTAATTGAACTCTGTAATTAAATTAATCAATATTCATTAAATATTGGTCATTCCAATAAAGACTGATAGCTGCACTCTTCACACTGTAGATATATTTCTGTGTTCATGGATATAACCAATCAACAGTGAGTTGACCATTCACAAATCGCTCATAACTACAGCTGGGTCAAATTACCGTTTTACCCCTATAGTTACCTCTAACTCCTGAAGTACCACTAATTCCTTTAGTGAACAAACAATTTATAGTCCAACTACAAACTAACACCTCTCGGGCCAGTGAGAAGTTGAGGCCTCAATGTTTAAGACTCGGAAACAGCTATTTTTATCAACTTTTTTTAAGGACATAGAGAAGTAAATTTCATCTTGTGTAGTTGTGTTCCTAGCTCCTTACTCGGACAGATCCCCAAAATGTGTTAAGTCGGCTAACAAGGTCATTCTCACCCATGCAAATCAAAGGATTGTCCTCATAAACAGGAGTTCAATACTCAATCAGGATTAAGGTTAAGTCATCTATGGTCATCCTAGTGAAATGTAAGTCTCTTCTAATATACTTAGAATGAAAATCAGAGTCAATGTATCCTGATGTGGATTTCTTAGAATCCTTATCAGTTTGAAAATTAGAGTCAGTGTATCCTGTAAGGATCAAATCCTTAGCACCATGCACAAGCATATAGTTTCTCATTTTTATAAGATACTTGAGAATGGATTTAACCATTGTCTAATGATCTAATCTTGGATTGGAATGATATCTACTGACCACTCCCACTACATGGCCGATATTGGGCCTAGTATACATCATCGCATACATAAGGCTACCTACTGCAGATGCATAAGGAATATGTCTCATTTCCTCAACCTCTTGTCAATATACGATGCTTGAGACAAGGCTAGCATTTTGTTCTTATGATCATTTATGATTTGGATCCCTAAAACATACTGTGTTTCACCCAAATCTTTCATTTTGAATTGAACAGCTACCATTCCTTAATTTTGTTCAGTAAATCTACATCTTTCCCAATGAATAGGATATCATCCACATATAATACCAAGAATACTAGATGATCTTCTTGTAAACAAAAAGTTCATCAACATTTTGATTAAAGCCATAGGTTTTGACCGCAACATCAAACCTCATATTCCAAGATCGAGAAGCTTGTTTCAATCCATAAATGGACTAATTTAGCTTGCAAATGTTTTTCTCTTGACCTTGTACTATGAATCCTTCTAGTTGAGCCATGTAGATTATCACTTCAAGATTATCATTCAATAAGGTAGTCTTGACATTCATTTGTCATATCTCAAAGTTATAATATATGGCAATAGACAAGAGAATCCAGATAGATTTTATCATAGCAACAGGTGAGAAGGTTTCGTCATAGTCCACTCCTTCAACCTGGGCATAACCCTTTACTACTAATCTAGCCTTGAAGGTTTACAGCTTTCCATCTACACCTTTTTTTCTCTTGTAGATTCACTTACAACCTATAGGTTTTATCCCATCAAGTTGGTCTACAAGTTCTCAGACAGCATTGGAGTACATAGATTCTATTTTTTTATTCATGGCCTTAATCCATTCATCATTATCAACATCTTCCATTTCCTTATTGTAAGACAATGGATCCTCAACGTTATCATCTTGTATGATAATTTGAATTTCAGTTAAACCCAAATAACAAGTGAGTTGAGTTCTAACCCTCTCACTACATTGAGGCTCCCTTAACTCTTGAGTAGGATGTGCTTGACTTAATGAAGCAATATCAACAACTCTTGTTGAATTTATTTCTTTTTCAACAACTCTTGTTGATGTTTCGGTAGTGTCTTTGGTGAGTTCATTCAATAAAATCAAACTCTGTGATTTATGCTCTCTAATGTAGTCTTCCTCCAAAAAAGTTTCATTTGTCGATACAAATACCTTATTATCTTTTGATTGAAAAACAGATTACCTCTTGTTTCCTTGAAATAGCCTATAATAAGCATGATTTTGAATGTGCTTCTAATTTCTTCGGGTTTGCCACAAGCACATATGTTGGACACCTCCAAATCCTGAGATGTCATAAACTACTTTTACGACCTCTCCATAACTCAAAAGGTGTTTCAGAAATATTTTTTTATGGAACTTGGTTCAAAAGGTATGTTGCAATCTCCATTGCATAACCCCAAAACGAGATGGGAAGAGAAGCACAACTCATCATGGAACGAATCATATCTAACAGGGTTTTGTTTCTTCTTTTTAATACACCATTCTATTGAGGTGTACCGAACACTGAGAGTTGAGATTTGATTCCATTTTCTATCATATAGTTCTGAAATCCTACATCCATGTACTATTCACCTCAATCTGATCGAAGTGTTTTTGTCCTTTTACCTAACACATTCTCAATTTCAGCCATATACACCTTGAACTTTTCAAGTGTATTAGACTTGTGTTGCATTAGGTAAACGTCCTCGTATCTAGAATAATCATCAGTGAAAGTAACGAAGTTTTCAATACCCCCCTTGCTTTAACATTTATTGGGCCACAAAGGTCTGAATGTATAAGCTCTAAGGATTCTTTGGCTCTATGACCTTTTCCAGTAAAGGGTCATTTTGTTATTTTTCCTTCGAGACAAAACTCACATACTGATAAATAATTTTCTTCTAACTTGTTTAGAAGTCCATTCTTAACCAATCTCTCAATCCTATTGAGATTAATATGACCTAGTCGTAGATGCCAAAGATGAGTATTTTCTTTTAACTTTCCTTAATTATTTTGGTTAAATGTAGTGTTGAACATTTCAACATTATGGAGCATTTTAGATACTAACGGCCTTAATATGTATAGGTTACTTTCATTTGTTGTTGAACATATTTCAACACCATTTTTCGAGACAAATGTTTTATCACAAATAAACAATATTTTATTAGAATGTTCCAGCAAACAAGATATTAATATCAAGTTCTTTTAAAGTTTGGAACAAAATACACATTATCTAAAACTATGAATTTAGAATAAAAAAGTAACTTAATGTTCCTCATTGCTACAATTGGGACGACCTCGCTTGTTCCTACCCTAAAAGTTATCTCTCCAGCCTCGAGCTGCCTCTAGGACCTACTTTCCTATAAAGACGTGCAAACTTGGTTAGTGGCTCCTGAATCAAGTATCTAGGTATTGCTATCATGTTTCACTAAGCACATTTCAAGAACATGTAAATCATATTTACCTTCTTTGTCCTTCTTCTTCTCGGCCAAATAAACTGGGTAGTTTCGTTTCCAATGCCCATCCTGGTTGTAGTGGAAACAATTTGCTTTTGCACCTTTGACCTTTTTCCCTTTCTGGGTGGCAGCAAGTGGATTAGCTTTATTCTTTCTTTTATCACCCTTCTTCTTTTTCCACTTCTTGGAGGATGAGGAAGAAGACGTTGACTTGGTCCTAAAGGTTGAACCTCTATGCAAATTTTTCGAGGAAGTGATAACATTTCCCTTGACTTCCATCAGGGACTCATAAGTCTGTAGCTCGTTTAGGAGAGTGGTAAGGTTGTACTGAATCTTATTCATAACCGCATTACTGTAGAACTAGATATAGCTCTTTGGAAGAGTCTCAAGTATAAAGCTAATTTGACTGGCTTTGTCTATGACAGCTCCATTCAGTTTTGCCACGTTGAAGTGGACCATCATGTCAAGGACATGCTCCCTGACAGACACGCCTTTTGGTATACGAGCATTAAAAATGGACTTTAAATCATCATGCTTAAGATGAGTGGTCGGTTGGCCAAACATCTCCTGCAGCGACTTCATGATCTCTCAAGCAGAGACTATGGCTTCATGCTTCTTGGCCAATACTTCAGATAAGCTAGCCAAAATGTAAACCTTGGCCTTTTCATTGGCCTTGGTCCACCTGTCATAAGCCTCATGAACAATTAGTGAGGTGGTAGGTCCAAGAGTTAGAGGATATTCCTCCAACAGGACGAATTTCAAGTGATCAATCACCAAAACCATATTGATTGTGTTTTCCATTATGCATAGTTATCACCATCTAATTTAGCGGTTCCAAGCAAGGTGATTACTAAGCTAGTCATGTTTGTTGATACAAAACAATTCACTTATTTTAGACACTTGTGCAAAATTCATTTAATCTATTTTTTTTTTTTAGCAAAAACTAATAATGAACTCAACATTATTTTATTTTGCAATGATACTTCAGTGAGGCAGAATAAGTCCCACCTTAGGGTGAATAATTATTTCTTCACTGACATAATCAAATATTACAACAGAATAACTCTTATTCCTGTAACATTTGTTTATCATTTATTTGGTCCAGAGACCATTAACTACCTTAATATTTTCTTGTAAGTGTAACCCTTAATTTTCAACCTCATAACCCCGCCCCAGTTAGTCTGCCTCAGGGAAAATCATAATTGGTGCAATTTATTATAATGATCTTATCCATTTTTTGAGTTTGTTATGTCCCTTTTCCCATGTAAATACCTTCCTAAGGGGATGCTCCTAGGGCGCCACAAGGGTGAGCATCGAAATGCATTCCAAACCAATGAAGGAGACCGTAGGATGTATTGACATACGTCCTTCTCCCACTTACTATAAACACTTTCTCCATTCACCTTGATATTGACCCATGCAAATACCTTCCTAAAGGAGGGTGCATCTAGGGGACCACAAGGCCAAGCATGAATCTCACCTTGTGAAATTTTAGGGAGAACGTGGGTGGAAAAACAACATATCATATACATCTTTTTCCTTTCATTAAGTGTTTTGCAAAAGATGGGTTTATTAACTTAGTAAAATCCGGCTAACTAATTTTAACTAAGTCCTTGTTAAATTTGTTCAATATAACATTTATATTGAATAGTTTAACAATATGTGATTTCATTCATTAAACTCTTTAATGAAATTAATCATTTATTGCATGCTTATAAAATATTTGCCCAATTCACCTTCCAAGTCGGTTCCCAAGTGGAGGTGTTCCGTTTCCATCAACTTAAATACCCTCTCTTAGATAGAACGTTCCTAAGACAAAGGTCTCTTATGGACAATTATTTTATAAATTTAATTCTTTTGGTGGAATTTATTTTAATCCTATTAAAATGAATCAAAAGATTAACCTATTTCTAATCTCATTAGAAATGCATTTGACATAAATCTAAGTGAATTAATTTTAAATCATTTTAAAATTAATTTTGACCTATATTTGTATGCAACTCTTGACTATAGATTTTAAATCTAATTTCATTATACTTATAACTATTATAAAATAATGAAACATAAAATCTATAATTTGCATTTTGTGGCATTGATTAAATATAACAATTATATTAATCTGAGTAATTCATGCTCAATGCAAAGTTCATTTTCATTTAAAATACAATATTTATCATCAATGAAAATTAAACATGCATATTCATCATTCCACCATACGTTATAACATTTATAACATTGTATGATGCATGAACGTGCTTAATAAAACATGCATCCATATAATATAACACTTATATTATGATGCATGAGCATGCTTAATTAATCATGCAACCATATAATATAATACTTATATCAAAATTGATCCATGAAACATGTTTATCCTAAGGTGGGATCTTAAACTATATGACATATATTATGCATATTAAAAAGCATATAATTTAAACATACATCTCATGTGCATTCAACTATATAAAAGGCATTAATAGACCGATATTCGGCACCTTAGAATTTAGAAAATTCTAAAAGAAAAAAAAAACTGCTTCTGTTCGGCGGCGATGGAGGATAAGCCAGTGCTTAAAACAAGGATCTGACTATTCAAAGCAAGGCCCTAGGTGTCCTAACATACTAACCAAATTTTAGCACGATCCAACTATTAGAACTTCAGAAATCGAAAAATTAGTGAAAGTTGTCCCTGAAAAATCGAACTACATTATTTCTTTCCGTTTTCTCTTATTTTGCCTTTTTTTTTCTTGGGTTCTTTTCACAGTAACTTTTTGCCACAAATGACATGGACTTGCGGACTCGATTTATAGTAAAAATGCCTAAAAACAATGGGTCCTTACATGATCAAATCAAGTAAGATGAGTTTATGTGCCAAATACCAAAAACATCTATTAAGCCAAAAAAAATATACATATGAAATTTACTGAACTCATCTCATGAAAAGAGTACACAAAAGCACTCACCATGTTCTCTATTTTTTGTTTCTAAAAACTGAAAAATTAAAATTGCAAGAATTGCCTCAGATACCAATTGAAGGGAATCGAATTCCAACAGAAGCGTGAGATTGCCTTACATTTTGTTTTTTAGTTTTTAAGGAAACAAAAACAGCAAAGAAAACAAAAATAATAATGGATAAACATTATAGAAAGCATGTTTTAAAAGAGGAAACAAAGGGATAAAGTAACAAACCTTTGTTGAATCTCGAACTCTTCACGTTTTCCTCTCCGTCTTCTCACGAATATTTCTTCAACGAACAAGAGACATCACTGCAAGTGCAACCTTGTTATTCTCTAGGAATCCAATGATAGAAGACTGGTCTTTATCTCCTTGGAGGAGGAAGAATAATAGAGAATGTGAGGAAAAAATTTGAGAGAAAACGTAGATTGGAGACTAGGATTTTTCACGATGAAATTTTATCCCCTAAATTGGCCATAAAGGGATATTTTATGGAGAAGTGTTTACACCTTCTCCAAGTCTTTACCAATTTACTCTTAAGCCCAATTAATTAAATAATATTTATTTAAGTAATTAACATAACAATTAAATAACCATATATATTAAATATAATTTAATTTATGTAGTTAATTAATTAATTAATTAATTAATAAACATCACATGTTTATTTGCCTCCACGATGAAAATTAAGTAATTAATTCTTCATGAATCTAATTCATAAGAATTTAATATTTGAATCTTATTCAAATACTTCTCTCTTAATTATAAATCATATCTATAATTAACCATATCATATTAATCTCATTAATTTGCTATTCCATCAATTCACTTGAACAATTGAAATCATTCATTTTATTTATCTTTTAGTGAGTTAACAAGGGGACCTTATGGACGTATAGATTAGAAACTACAATGATATGAGATTAATTAATTAAACTCTTTAATTAAATTAATCAATCTTCATTAACTACCTGTCACTCCACTAAAGACCGATAGTTTCACTCTGTAGATATATTTCTATATCCATGGATATAATCAATCAATTGAAGGAACCTTTGATGGCCCTGAGTAAAAATGAGGATCATCCCAATTTTTTGTTTTTCACATAATGCAAAATTACAGAATAAAAATATGCATTCTAAATAAAATTTACAGCATGCCATCAAAAGGGAAAAAGAGAAATTAGAGTTTCTAGAAACTCTTACCTTTGAAGATCCGATCTTCTTCACGAATTTCCTCTTCTCCAAAATTGGTCACGTACTGTCATGAACTCGAAACCCTCAAACCAAAAACCTTGTGGACACCAACAAAAGAAGCCTTATGCATTCTCTAAGATGAGAATCCAAGAAGTTGTGGGCTCTTGGGAAAATTAGAAGAGAGGGAGAGATTGAGAGGAGATGAGAGACCATTTTGGGAAATGTTTCAGAGAACTATCTCATTCATTCTTCCGTGAAGAAGATAAAGACGTGAAAAATTAAAAAACTGACTCCTCACATTCTTCCATCAGAGAGGAAAAAATGGGGAGACTCCCATAAATTAATTTCAAAAAATAAATTTAAAAATCAAAATTAATTTAACAAATTATTTTAATAAATTAATTAATATATATAAATGATAACCATCTTATCATATAATATATATTAAACTATATGTTATATCAAATATAACACATAACCTATAGGTTTAATATTGTATCAAATACAATATAACCTATAGTTTTATTTCTCTCAATAATGGTTTTTAATATAAGTCACATTTATATTAAATTCAATTATATGAATCTAATTCATATAATTAATATTTGAATCATATTCAAATATTTATTTCCTCTCAAATAAACTTTATATTATAATATATCTTATACATTATAGTAATTATATAATATATATAATTAAGTAAAATTAATTATATCACATATAATTAATTCCTTCAATTAATTTGAACAATTCAAATTAATTCAAAATTGGTTATCATTTAATTCATGTTGAGCTACAGAAGGAACCTCATAGACCTGTATATTGAAGCTCTAATGATACTTGAATAATTAATTAAACTCTTTTAATTAAATTATTCAATATCCATTAACTATCGACAGTCTGTCTCTTATACACATCTAGATGTGTATAAGAGACAGACAATACAATGACCCTTCATAAATTACACATAAGTACAGTTGGACAAAATTAACTTTTTGGCCTTATAGTTACATCTAACCTGTCTCTTATACACATCTAGATGTGTATAAGAGACAGGCTTGTAAGTACAGTTAGACCAAAATTACCGTTTTGGCCTTATAGTTACATCTAACTCCTTAAATACCACTGATCCATCTAATGAACAATAAGTCATAGTTCAGCTATGACCAAACCTCTCTCGAGCCAGAAGAGGGTGTGACGCCACATTGTTCAAGCCCCAGAATCAGCCCTTAAGAGAGCAATTTATTTACTTACCCCGACGCCCGTCTTGTGTAACTGTGTTCCCAGATCCCCAATCAGACGAATCCCCAAAATGGTAGGCTTATTGAGTCGATGATCTGGCAACACTCACCTATACAAATCAAAGGACCACCTTCATAGGCAGGAGTTCACAACTCACACAGGATTCAGATCATGTCACCTATGATCATCCTGGTGAAATATAAATCTCTATTATAAATGGTGTTATATAATAAGACTAATCATTTTGTGGTCTGGTTTTATACAAACTCTTTATATAGGATACCACCGCTCACATGCCTCCACATGAATGATCAGGATCAGTTCATTTGTAGCACTTTACAACACTTGTAACATCTACAAAGCGAGTCATATCCGTAGTGTTACTAGAATAAGGTACCCAGCCTTATCCATCAACTACAGTTCATTGAGGTTATCCTTTAAACATGATCCACCTATATGTCTCTAAAGGAACTCTTAACAAAGAGACCTATAAACGGAAGCGAGATCGTTTCAAACCCTATTATGACAGAACATATGCATTTACAATCAAACAGTAATAGTTATGCAAAACTTTAAATTACAGCATACCACAAAAGGGAAATATTAAGGTACAAGTGAACTTACCCTTGAAGAACTATTCTTCTCGTTCTCTTGAACTCACTACACGATCGTTCACCAACACAACCGAATTTATACACGAACAATAATCTCCTCAATAATCTCCTCGAACAAAAACAAATCTCCACTAATCCCTCGAATAGTAAGAAGACGCCACCAGAAAGCTACCTTGGTATTCTCGGTGTGGGAATCTAGGAGTTGTGGACTCTGTAGGATTTGGTAGAGGGTAGGAGGAATTTGATAGATCGTGTAGACGATCGAGTAAGTGGGAGATAGTTTTAGTCTATCGTATAGACAGTGTACTTGATCGCTTAGAAAACAAGTGACTATCGTATAGCTCGCTCGTTGCACGATTATGTATGCTCTCAACCTATCGTATAGCTAATGCTTTTGATCATACGATTCTCAATCACTTAATGATCGCATAAAAACAATTTTTATTTTATCCATTAGTTACCATAACTGATCACAATTTCCCACTAAGTTGGTTATGAGAGAAAAAACCGTAACCAATTATCCTATAATTAATTTAATTACAAATATAATCAATATAGTCATAACCTATAGTTTTAATCTCACATCTCATGCAATATATAAACCATAGTTCTTTTTCTCCCTTATAGCATTTAATAATTTTTCCTTCAATTAATGTATCTAATACATTAAGTCAATTATATCTCATATAATTGATGCAATTTAATTATATCATATATAATCAAATTTTCTCTTGTTAATTTGAACACTTCAAACTAACCCAAAAACTGATTCTCAACATGAACCTATTGGGCTACTAAGGGGACCTTATGGACCTCTAGCTTGAAGCTTCAATGGTACGTGAATAACTGACTAAACTCTTTAATCACGATATCCACCATCCATTAACTGTCGGACATTCTACTAAAGACCGACAGCTGCACTTTTCGTGCTATAGATATATTTCTGTGTCCATTGGATATAACCAATCAACAGTACAATAATCCTTCACAAA
This sequence comes from Benincasa hispida, assembly GCF_009727055.1. Taxonomy (NCBI): domain Eukaryota; kingdom Viridiplantae; phylum Streptophyta; class Magnoliopsida; order Cucurbitales; family Cucurbitaceae; genus Benincasa; species Benincasa hispida. The sequence goes on from NC_052351.1 coordinate 46,635,639, forward strand.
TCGCTCGTAAGTACATCTGGGCCAATTTACCGTTTTGCCCCTATAATTACATCTAACTTCTTAAGTACCACTGATTCCTCTAATGAACAATACATTATAGTCCTTCTATGAGTAAATCTTTCTCGGGCAAAGAGAAGGTGTGGCGTCACATTATTCAAGCCCCAGAATCAGCCCTTAAAGGATCAATTTATCTACTTACCTCTAAATCATGGAAGGAGTGAATTCCGTCTTGTGTAGATGAGTTCCCAACTCCCCAATCAAACGAATCTTCAAAGTGATAAGTTTAAGTTGGCGATCTAGCCACTCGCACCCATACAAATCAAAGGACCTTTCTCATAGGCAGGAGTTCTCAACTTACCCAAGATTAAGGCCATGTTACCTATGGTCATCCTAGTAAAATGAAAGTCTCTGTAATGAACGGCGTTATATAACGAGACTAAACATTTCGTGGTCCGATCTTATACAAACTCTTAAGTATCCCTGCTCGCATGTCTAATACATGAATGGTCAGGATCAGGCCATTTGTAGTACTTTACAACACTTGTAACATCTACAAAGCGAGCCACACTCGTAGTGTCAACAGGATAAGGTATCCCTCCTTTATCCATCTACTACAAACCATTTAGGTTATCACTTAAAGCACGATCCACTTGTATGTCATCACATACATACTTAAGTTACAATGATAACCAGGGAGCTTAGTTTATTGGTTTATGATTAATGCAACTAAAATATCTCATATTTCAAAGACAAAAGTGAAGAAAACATTTCATATTATTACGTCACAAATGTTTGTTCATATACATGTTTACAAACTACTGGACCCTACGAAATTTAGGGCATCAACCCCAACATTCTCTACATACATGTTTAAATTACATAAAATAATCTAGATTTTAGTTTATTAGATTGAGTATATGCTCATAACATAACAATTATTTTACTAATAATAATTTGTTTATACAATGTTTACAAACTACGAGAATACAAGAGAGATTTAGAACACCAATTCCAACATCAACAGTAAGTTAACCTTTCACAAATCGCTCATAACTATGGTTGGATCAAATTATCGTTTTTACTCTTGAAGTTACCTCCAACTTCTTAAGTATCACTGATTCCTCTAATGGAAAAACAGTTTATAGTCCAACTATAAACTAACATCTCTTGGGCCAATGAGAGGTTGAGGTCTCAATGTTCAAGACTTGGAACTGGCTATTAAGGGAGAAATTTATCTACTTTTACTGATCCACTTACTCACCTAATTACTCTCATGGGCTAATCTGCCTTTAACCCACCTTCCTTCACACCCAAACCGACAAGCCCGTTCATACATTCATCCTTCAATGTTCCTACGTGCTTCTCACGACCCAACTATCAACCTTAGTCCCTACCCAAATAATCCTTCTCCTCTTCCGTTGTCTTTTCTAAGTGGTACAGTCTTTATCCCTTCCTCTCCACATCTCCTAGATCCTCCTTCTAATCCATTGTCCTCCTCCCATCCGTCGATTGCAGTTCTTACCCATCCAATGATCACCAATGCCAAAGCAGGGATTTTTAAATCGAAAGCATGGTTGTCGAAGTTCTCTACCAACTAGTCTATAATGGAACCAACAAGGGTAAAGGATGCTATCGTCACACCACATTGGAAACATGCCATGGATTGTGAATATTCTAGTCTCATAAGAAACTCAAACTTGGCATCTTATTCCTCCACCCCCCTCGTACAATATTGTTGCCAATAAGTGGATTTTTCATATCAAGCGCAAGGCCAATGGATCGATTCAGAGGTGAAAAGCCTGGTTGGCTGCAAAGGGTTTTCATCAAAGCCCGGGGGTCGATTTTTTTGAAACATGTAGTCTGGTGGTCAAAGCTATGATAATCTAGGTTGTTGTAAGTTTAGCAGTAACAAATGGGTCGACACTTCGATAGCTTGACTTCAACAATGCATTCTTAAACGACAAACTTGAGGAGGATGTTTATATGGTACGGTCGCCAGGTTTTAAGAACGTGAAATTTCCATCATGTGTTTGCAAACTTGATAAGGCAATCTATGACCTAAAAGCAAGCACTGCGAGTATGGAACAATGCCTTGAAAGTGACTCTGCTCAAATGGGGGTTTGAAAATTCTAGGTCAGACATTTCTATCTACATATTTAAATGCTTTGGGGAAGTAATTTTACTACTTACCTACATAGATGATGTCATATTACTTGGCAATGATGATTCTTTGATTAATCGATTGACAACTAAACTGGATAACACATTTGCCTTAAAATATTTAGGCATTCTCAATTACTTTATGGGCATTCAACTTCACTATTTGGATGTTGGGTCAGTCTTGAGTCATCCAAAATATATCGATGATCTTCTTGTTAAGTTGAAACTGACTGATCTCAAGCTAGCTCCATCTTCTGGTGTAATGAGAAAGCATTTATCTCTTAATGATGGACACCATTAGAGGATCCATTTCTGTATGAGAGCACCATTGCAATATCTCACGAATACTAGACCCGACATAGCTTACATGGTAAATCACTTCTTAAAGACCTACCAAAGTTCACTGACAGGTTGTCAAACAGATTCTCCGGTATGTAAGTAGTATTAATAATTTTAGCATATTATTTCAACTGAACAATAGTCTAAATATCTTAGTTTATCTGATGTTGACTGGGCATCCAATATAGATGATCGTTAGCCTGTCGCATCTTATTGTGCTTTTTTTGGCAACAACCTTGTCTTGTGGTCCTCAAAGAAGAAAATGGTCGTTGCTCGATCTAGCACAGAGTCTGAATATAGGGCTTTGACTCATGCCACGACAAAAATCGCTTGACTAACTCAACTATTAGTAAAATTGAGAGTCGCTTAAGAGACTAAGCCTATTCTCTAGTGCAACAACTTAAGTGATGGAGCCATGGCAGTTAATTCTGTGTTTCATGTCCGAACAAAACATATAGAGATCGATGTCCATTTCATTTAAGACCAGGTTCTCAAAGGCCTTATTGATGTTCGTATGTTCCCACTTCAGACCAACTGGTTGACTATCTCATAAAAACACTCTCTCACACTCAGTTTTCTTGTCATCGGCCTAAACTCGGAGTTCTTCTAGTACCCACTCATTTAAGGAGGGATATTGAAGACAATGGTCAAACCAATCTAGTTAGCAGTCCAATCTGTTGGGTATAAAGTATGCCCTAGGATACATGTCTCACCGGCTTTAGTGCAAGTGAAAGATTGTTGGGATGTATGCCCTAAAGCCTTGTAGTTATATGTTATTTGGAATATTGGTTGATTATTTATATATGCAATAATCCATTAAAGAAAGATCCAAAGTTATTTTATATAATTTAAACATGTGGTTGACATACAAGTGTATCATGTTTAAATGATAGCCTAAATGGTCTGTAGTATATGGATAAGATTGGGTACCTAATCCTAATGATACTACGGATAAGACCCACTTTGTAATTGTTACAATAGTTGTAAAGTGTTACAAATGATATGATCTTGATCGTTCATGTGGAGACATACGAGTAGAGGTATCATATACAAAAGAGTTTGTATAAGAATGGACTACGAAATGGTTAGTCTCTCTTTATAACACCGTTACTTGAAGAGACTTACATTTTACTAGGTTGACCATAGGTGACTAGACCTTAATCTTGAATGAGTTGTGAACTCCCTTCTATGAGGGCGATCCTTTGATCTGTATGGGTGAAAGTGGTCAGATTCGCTAACTCGATATGCCTACCATTTTGGGGATTTGTCTAATTGGGGAGCTGGGAACACAGGTACACAAAATAGAATTCACTCCTTCCCGTCTGTATGGTAAGTAGATAAATTGCTCCCTTAAGGGCTGATTCCGAGTCTTGAACAATGAGGTCTCACCTTCTCACTGACCCGAGAAGAATTAGTTCATAATTGGACTATGAACTGTTTGTTCATTATAGAGATCAATGGTACTTAAGAAGTTAGATGTAACTATAGGGATAAAAATGGTAATTTGATCCAAATGTAATTACGAGCAATTCATGAAGGATTGACTTACTATTGATTGGTTATATCCATGGACATAGAAATATATCTATAATGCAAATAGTGCAACTGTGGGTCTTTAGTGGAGTGACTTGCAGTTAATGAATGTCGATTAATTTAATTAAAGAGTTCAATTAATTAATCTTGTATCATTATAGCTTCTAATCTATAGATCTATTAGGTCCTCTTGCTAACTCACAAAGGGTTACAAAGAACAAATGTTTTTTGAATAATTTGAATTGTTCAAATTATTTAGGAAAATAAATGTATAATTTATATTAATGTGATGAATATAAAGTATCATGTATATTGATACATTATAATATATAGTTAATTCTAAATATGATTTATAATTAATACTATATATATAAGAGAGATAAATATTTGAATAAGATTCAAATTAATAGAATGTATATAGGTACGTTATAATATAAAGTTAATTTTGAATGAGATTCAAAATTATACTTTTTATTATATGAGAGTAGTATATTTGAATGAGGTTCATGTATTAATTGTATGGATGAGATTCATATAATTACTATATGTTAAAATTAATATGAATGGGATTCATATTAAAATCGTAGGTTATATGAGATGTTATTATTTGAATATGGTTCAAATTGTTAATTAATTAATATTATTTAACCATATATTAAATTAAATTTAATATATAGTTTAAATAATATAAAGTTTAAATAACTCCCTTAGGAGTTATTTTACATATAATGGAGGGGAATTATAACTCCCTCTCCATCATCCATCTCACATAACCCTCCATGCAACGTGTGAATTGATTCTCTCTCTCTGTCTGTCTCTCTATATATATATATAATAAAAAAATAATTAAAAAAAACTTATAGAAGAAAAATCTATTCTCTCAATCTCTCCTCTCTTCCCTTTGAATCTCTAAAAATTAGAATGATCTCACCATCCTATTCCTTGTCCTAAGAATAGCAAAGAAGGTCCAGTGGTGATGTCTCGATTTTGATGTATTCTTGGAAAAAGTTTCAAGTTTGAGGGAGAAATTTGTGCAAAAGAGTTTGTAGTTGTTCCTGAGTTGCAAAGAAGAATTGCTTGAAAATAGTCTTCAAGGGGTTAAAAGGAATATTCTTCTTCTCCAATAATAGCATGCCATCTATATTTTATTATATAACTTTGTTGATATTTGTTAAACCATAATGGTAGAGTCTCTATATAAATGGCCAAAGGCCTCTTTATTTCTATATAGTGAAAAGATATTTGGTGTGAGAAAATTTCCCAAATTAAGTGTGTTCTTAAGGGGTCGTTTGTTTCACAAGCATCCTAGATTCCCATGGAGTTGACATTTGGATTACCGTGTTTGTTTTGCGATATTGTGAGATGCCTTAGCATCTGAAAATTCCCTGGCATCCTAAGATGCCTGGACGGAGGGCATCTTGAGAGTTTTGGATGTGCTCCTGAACCATGAGTTTTCCAGATTTTCCGAGCTGAGAGCATCCCCATTTTACTTTTTTGTACTTCCTTTTTATTTTATTTTTACATATATATATATATGAATCTTCATTTTCATTATATAATTAAAATAAATATTGTCAATCATGTATATCATATATTTTTAGTTATATCGTAATTCTTATTATTTTTTTTAGCAATATATTTAAATTTAAATGTAAATTGATGTTTATTTTATAAAAAATCTTAAATTATGATATTTTTTTTTGTTGAGAAAAATAAAATATAAAAATAATATAAATTGTATTGATTTTAAATGAAGTTCAAATTGATAAAAACAAATATGTTATATAAGTTCAAATTAATTATAAAGTAATAAATAATCGTAAGAGAATCTTGAAACTTTATGTAAATTGAGGACATTCTCAAGTAGAAATCAATAAACACCATTATCAAAATATTTCCAGATATATACAAAATATTCCTATAAAAACAAATATGGTAATCTAAAGAGGTTGAACATCTATAATTTCTAATATATATAATTTTGAATATCTAAAATTCTAATTATCTACTTTCCAAAAAAACAAAGGATCCTAACAGTTTTCACTGTACGGAGCTATCTAAATAAATATTTAATCTAATGAGGCTCGATAAAATCAACAACTTATTTGACAGTATTTCTGTTTATTATATTCTGGAAAATTAATTTTTAGTTTGGATAACATTAATTGTCTTTTTTTTTTTTGTTCGAAACATTAAATTTTTTTTTTTACAAACAAAAAATCAAGACATGAAAAGAATTGTCTAATTTTACGCTCAACTAATATATATATATTTGATAAGCAACTATTAAAGTCAGGGTAAATTTTAAAATAAAAAATAAAAAATAAAAAATAAAAAAATAACTCTTGAATTATGGGTTAGTTTTAAATATAGTCTAAACTCTTTAGGTGTGGTTCGTTAATTATTTATTTTTACTTTTAAATTTTTTAAAATTAAGTCTTTAAAAACTCATTTCCATTTCACCCTAAATTTGTTGTTATGTCATCTAATTTTTACTATTGTTTTTAAAAAAACTAAGTCAAGTTTTGAAAACTAATAAAAATAGCTTTTAAAAACTGTTTTGTTTTTTAAAATTGACTAAGGCTTCAACTATTTTATCAAGAAAGATGAAATTTATTGTAAAAAATAGAGAGAAAATAGACTTAATTAAAAAGACCAAATAGCTACCAAATGAGATCTTAAAGTTTTATTTTGATCTTTGACATTTGAAATTTGTTTCAAAATTATCATTGCAGGTTATTGTCGTTAAATTCATAAACTAAAATTTTATATTTGCTTATATGAACAAATCTAAACATATACATTAAAAAAATAATAAAAACACGTGCCTTCCTTTCTATCTCATGCCTCCAATTTTTTTTTTATTTTTCTTCATTTATGATTTTTTTTACTTACCAACCTCTAAATGTATTTAGTTTTGTTCACTTAAAAGAAATACATAAGCAGACAAAAAATTTTATGTTCGTGAATTTAGCAGCAAAAAATTTCAAATGGTTTTGAAAAGAAAAAAAAATCAAAAGTTAAGAAACTTAACAACAGAATAATGATGGATCACAAAAATAGATTCCAGTAGGTTTTTTTACCCAATAGAAAACTCAAACAATATTCTTTGAAAAGAAAAAGAAGAAACAAATAATAATAATAATAATAAATAAGTATAAGAATGTTGTTGTCGTTGAAAACACGAGGTCTGATCAACTTTACGGATTAGAATGTTGATGTTGAATGAGAAATTTCGGACCAATCATAAATTGTCACGTCATTCACTAAATTAATGACAAAATTTCAAATCATCAAATTTAGAACCAATTAGGAGTTGATATGTGTCCCAAATTGAACTTGAAGACAAATTTTGATGACGCCACGTGATTTTATCATGACCGTTGAATCAGATAAAATTAATTTGGCCCAATTTGATATTATTATTTTGGTCAAAATCCAATTAAGCCCAAAAATGGGCTAAATTTAACCCAAATGTCAAATCAAGCCCAAATTCAACTAATTTGGCTCAAAGGCTAGGCCCATGGTCCAACCAAGCCCAAGTCCAACTAATCAGGCCCAAGGGCCAGACCGATGGACAAACCAAGCTCAAGCTCACGAGGCCCACCAGAGAACTCTATAAATAGAGGAGCTTTTTACATTTGTGGGGTCGGCAACTCTACACTCCATAGGACCTAGAGAGAATTCTCCCAACAATGAAAAGACGCTCTAACTTCTGAAGCTGACTACACTTGAAGACTGAAGTTCGTTGAAGATACAAGCATTCTTCCAAGAGTCCAAGCTTAAGAACATCCGCACGCTCCGCTTCTATCCATCAAGCGTATGCATTCAACCGAGAGAGAATCAGAGGATCAAATACTAGAGATCGAATCACATCGCATCATCATCAACACCAACTCAAGTTCAACTCCACGAAACAAGTTTCTCCAGAAGCCTCGTGCAAACACTAATCCTCCAAGAAGATCATCAAATCCAAAGGTCGATCATCCAAGAAGATCATTGAGCCCAAAGACCGATTATCCAAGAAGATCAACAAGCCCAAAGGCCGATCATCCAAGAAAATCATCAAGCCCAAAGGTCGATCATTCAAGAAGATCAACAAGCCCAAAGACCGATCATCCAAGAAAATCAACAAGCCCAAAAGTCGATCATCTAAGAATGTCAGCAATACCAAAGGTTAATCATCCAAGAACATCACTAGTTTAAGTTAATTTTGAACACATCAAAGAATTATTATGTTAGAGATTGTACTTGCTACACTAAAATTGATACAAATACAAAGTTCAACTCTACGAAATCAGTTTCTCCGAAAACCTCGTGCAAACAAATTGACATGCCTAGTGAGACCTCTCTAGCTCTCATCTTTCTCTCATCATCCAAGTCAACAAACCAACAAATGACACCAAATAAAGTTGCATCCAAAGTTGCTGCTATAAGTGACTTCTACATGGGACTTATCACCTGCAGTTACTCAAAGAAGATTTTGCATGAGCAAGAACAAGGCTCTGTCACCACGGAGAAAATTTGGGAAGAGCTGATGAAATTTCTCAAAGGTGGGATCTTCATTAGAGAAATCCCTTGTTTGACAACTCTGCTCATACTTCATATCGATCAGAGAAAGAATCACACTTTGATATAGTGTCTGTCATGATGGTTGATGTAATGACTGAGTCGGCCATGACAAAGATGGATAGAAAGATAAATTTTCTAATGAAAGTTGTAGAGAAACGAGATCATGAAATCATTGCCTTAAAAGAACAGATGCGGGCTCATGAAGCTGCTGAGTCGAGTCAAACTCCTATTGTTAAAGCCAATAACAAAGGGAAGACCATGTTGCAGGAAAACCAATCGCAACAATCAACTTTTGTTGCCTCCTTGTTGATCCAGCAACTTTAGGATATGATCACCAACTCCACGCAAACTTATTTTATGTACTCCAAGTCGTACACTAAGAGAATCAACAACCTAAGAATGCCTGCTGGGTACCATTTTCCAAAGTTCTAATAGTTTGATGGAAAAGGGCAATCTGAAACAACATATTGTTTACTTCATTGAAACCGGTGAAAATGCAGGAACCAGAGAAGACCTGCTAGTCAAGCAGTTCATTCGTACCTTGAAAGGAAATGATTTTGATTGGTATACTGATCTAGAGCCGAAAGAGATTGACAGTTGGAAGCAGTTGGAAAAAGACTTCCTCAACCGCTTTTATAGCAATGGGCATATCTTTAGCATGATGGAGCTGAAAAGCTCCAAGCAACGAAAGGGAGAGCTAGTTGACTACATCAACCGATGGAGAGCTCTAAGTCTGGATTGCAAAGATAGACTCACAGAGTTGTCCGCAATGGAGATGCGCATCCAAGGCATGCACTGGGAGCTTCTCTACATCCTACAAGGGATAAAACCTCGTACTTTAAAGAGTTGGCAACACGCACTCATGACATGGAGCTTACCAATAGGGAAACTAAAGATTTTCGAGTCTTTGAAGGGAGAAAGCACAAGACCGAAACCAAGGGCACTGAAAAGATCGTGGATAGTGCCACTAAAAAATCTATGGTCATTCATGCAACTCAAATGAAGATTTTCTCTAAAGCAAAACAAACAAAATTTGAAAGAAAACACAGTGAGGGCGAAAAGTGTCACCCAACTCTTAAAGAAATACAGAATAAGGTTTATCCATTCCCTGATTCTGATGTTGCGGACATGCTGGAACAACTGTTAGAGAAGAAACTTATCCAGTTGTCGGGATGCAAGTGATCGAAATAAGTAGGAAAAGTAGATGGTTCTAACTACCGCAAGTATCATCGGGTCGTTAGCCACCCAATGGAAAATTGCTTCATGTTGAAGGAGCTAATTTTGAAGTTGGCTCGTGAAAAGAAAATTGCGCTAGATTTGGATGAAGTAGCTCAAACAAATCACGCCACAATAGTGATAACTTCAAGTGTTCTAACACTATCTGCATCTTATGATCAAAGAGAAAGCATGATCTAGTTTGGAACCTTCGATCCTATAGTTGTTCGGTTCCAACAAGAGATTCAAACGATAGATTCCTACAAAAAAGATGAGCCTGTTGAAGATAACATTAAAGGGTGGGTCCTCGTGACTCGTCGAAAGAGAAGACAGCCAAATTCTACCCAAAAAGAGTTGTGCTTCTATCGAAGCTATAGAAGAAGGAACAAGACTCATAAAAAGAAGGACAAAAAATGGCATGGAAGCCTGAGCCTGCTAAAAAAGAAGACAAAGACTTCCTTAAACTTCAACAACCGGTAACTTTGGTAGAATTTCTCCAAAAAGCTTCCTCAATAATCATCCAAATGAAGTATCATAAGTTATTGCATGTCACGCTGTTAGCATAACGAAAGTTGACAACAATCATATAACTACTGAAGAAATTGATGATTCAAAAGAAATTGAGCAAAGAATTTCTTTCTTCAATCATATCAAGCCTTCAACTAATCGATCTTCAGTCTTTCAAAGATTGAGTATGGTCATGATAGAAGAAGAAAGCCAATGTCCAACGTCTACTGCAACTCGAACTTCATTCAAGAGGCTAAGTATCTTCACATCAAAGAAAGATCGACCTTCAATATCTACTTTTGATCGTCTTAAGATGACAAACGATCAACATAAAAGAAAGATGAAAACCTTGAAGGTAAGACCATTTCATGAGTAAAACAAGATGAAAAGATTCACATTTGTGTCCCTCCACGCATGAAGAGAAAATTGTCTATTGATATAAATACAAAAGGTTCCTTAATAGTGAAGCTAAAACTCATCATATTGACAAATCCTACAAATGAAGAGGATGATCAAAGCCATGATGAAATAAGAGCTTATGGATTTTAAATATAGAAGCTCTTTACCACAAGAGTCTAAACTGCAGGTTGCTCCTAGCCCGCATGTGCTTAAAAGGTGAACAGCCAAAAAAAAAAATTGAACTACGTTATGACTTGATCCCTTTCTTTAAGGGTACGTAGGAAACTTAAAGAAATTTAAGTTTAGTCCATCAAAAAAGGGTACCACAATCACCCTACGTGTGGCACTACACGACAAAATGAATATGTTCATCTCTACTGGGGGCAGCACAACAAATTGAAGATATTCATCCCTACCGGAGGCAATGCAACAAATTGAAGATGTTTATCGCCTGCATGCTGCTACATAGGTTGGATGTTTACAATAAGGTTATCACTAGAAAATTCGATTATCTTTTTGCTCACTTAAATAAAGAAGCAATGTTGGGCGTTGCTTACTTAAAGTTCGAAGCATCACTCATCTATAGTTCGGCTATTTACCTTCAGCTATAGATGTTCTTCAAGATAAAGTTCAAAAGTTTTGTCGATGTTTCTTTAAATTCAGGTTCGGAGGCTTTGCCGATGCTTCTTAAAATTCAAGTTTGAAGAATTTTTCAATGCTTCATCAAATTTAAAGCTCAGAGGTTTCGTCGATGCTCCTCTATCTTCAAGTTCAGAGGTTTTATCAATGCTTCTCCATCTTTAAGTTCAGAGACTTCATCGGTGCCCCTCCATCTTCAAGTTCAGAGACTTCATCGGTGCCCCTCCATCTTCAAGCTCAGAGGTTCCGTTGATTTTCCTCAATCTTCAAGTTCAGAGGCTTCGTCCATGCCCCTCCATCTTTAAGTTCAGAGGCTTCGTCGATGCCCCTCTATCTTCAAGTTCAGAGGCTTCGTCAATACTTTTTTATCTTCAAGTTCAGAGGCTTAGTCGGTGCTTCTCCATCTTCAAGTTAAGAGCTCCATTGATGCTTTTTCATCTTCAAGTTCAAAGGCTTCATCGGTGCTTCTCCATATTCAAGTTCAGAGGCTTCGTCGGTGCTCCTCCATCTTCAAGTTCAGAGGTTTCGTTGATGCTTCTCCATCTTCAAGTTTAGAGGTTTCATCGACACCTCTCCATGTTTAAGTTTAGAGGCTTCACCGATGCTCCTTCATCTTCAAGTTTAGAGCCTTCGTTGGTGCTTCTCTATCTTCAAGTTTAGAGGCTTTTTCGATGCTTCTCCATCTTTAACTTCAAAGGCTTCGTCGATGTTCTTCCATATTCAAGTTCAGAGGTTTCATTGATGTTTCATCTTCATGCTCAAGTTTGGAGGCTTTACAATGTCATCTTCATGCTTAAAGTCACAAAGTCAAGCTTAATGCGGAAGATTCCTCGGTGCTTTGTCAAACTCAAATGCGGAGGATTTGCCGATGTTTCATCAAACTCAAGTACGGAGGATTCACAGATACTTTAAGCTCAAGTGTAGAGGATTCATCGATGCTTCGTCAAGCTCAGATGTTGAAGATTCATCGATGCTTCGTCAAACTCAAATGCGGTGGATTTGCCAATGCTTCGTCAAATTCAACTACGGAAAATTCATCGATGCTTTGTCAAGCTCAAGTGCAAAGGTTCTCGATGCTTCTCCATCTTCAAGTTTAGAGGCTCAGCTGATGTTCCTCCATCTTCAAGTTTAGAGGCTCAGCTGATGTTCCTCCATCTTCAAGTTTGGAGGTTTCGTCGATGCTTCTCCATCTTCAAGTTCAAAGGTTTCGTTAATGCTCCTTCATCTTCAAGTTCAGAGGCTCTGTCGATATTCTTCCATCTTCAAGTTTGGAGGCTTCACCACTTCCTCTTCGAAGTTAGGTTTGGATGCTTCGCTCCTTCTTCAAAATATTGGTACAACTTCCTTCCTTCTCCAAATTGTTGGTGCAACTTTTCTTCCTCCCCAAAAAATGTTGGTGAGGCTTCGCTTCTTCTCCAAAATGTTGGTGCAGTTGCACTCCTTCCCCAAAATGTTGGTGCAACTTTGCTCCCTCTCCAAAAATGTTGGTATGGCTCCGCCTCATATGTGAAATCAAGTTTGGTCTGCCTGGTTCCACCTCATACGCGAGAACAACTCTAGTCTACCTAGTTGCGCCTCATATGTGATCTAGTCCACCCAACTCCATTCAAAAGCTTGATGGTATATTCTCCCCATCTTCAAAGCTTGATGGCATATCCGCCTCATCTTCAAAACTTGATGGAATATTTGCCTTATCTTCAAAGTCGGATCAAGAAGTGATGTAATAGGGTTGTTTAGACCTTTTTGGTGTCATCTTTATGTTGATCAAGAAGTGATGTAATAGGATTGTTTAGACTTTTTCTAGGTCATCCCTGTGTTAATCAAGTTAGTGTTATAATAAGATTATTTAAACCTTTTCGGGGTCATCTCTATGTGTGTCAAGGTGGTGGTCACGTATCGGGGCATTGCTGCAAAAAAATGAAACAAAAAAAAAGTTAAAAAAAAAAAAGAAAAGAAAAACAAGAAGAAGAAAAGAAATGAGAAAAAGAAAGAAACAAAAAGAATGAATAAAAAAAAGAGATGGAAGAAAAGAGAGATGAGAATACACTAGGAGTGGAAAATGAGAATAAAAAATATATATGTGGTGAGTCCTATTTATAGAAGCCAAGATGGACTCAAATTCCTAATTTAATTTGGATTTCCTACTAAGATCTTTATCTTTCTAAAATATTTTGATAAGTTTTGAATTAAAATATCTTATTTTTAAAATTTGAATCAAAGATTCTTAGTGGGTTTGAATAGATTAGCCTTAAATCAAATGATATCAAAATCCATTTATACCAATTTTAAATTTGGGCATATTCCAAAATTTATCTCAAATTCATCTCAAATTAAAATTTGGCCATATTCCAAATTTTATTTCATATTCATATCAAACTTTTATTCTTCATCCAAATCAAATTAAGGATGAAATTTCAAATTTATTTCAAACTAAAATTTAGTCATATTCTAAGTTTTATCTTATATTCAAATCAAAATTAGCTTTTATCCTCAATCCAAATCAAATTGAGGGTAAAATCTCAAATTTATTTCAAATTAAAATTTGATCATATTCCAAATTTTATCCAAGCTCAAACGGTTCAACTTTGATATTAAATTGTGAATAAAATGTAAGTTAAAATTTGGTCATATTCCAAAATTTATCCCAAGTTCAAATCATTCAAATTTAGCCTTTTATCCAAAATTAAATTAGGGTTAGAGTTTCAAATTTATCTCAAAATAAAATTTTGTCATATTTCAATTTTATCGCGAATTCAAATCAAGCTTAGCTTTTCCTTGTTTCCAAATCAAATGGTGATAAAATCTCAAATTAAAATTTGGGCATATTCCAAATTTTATTAAAAAATTAAATTGTTCAACGTTGAGATTAAATTGTATATAAAATCTCAAATTGAAATTTGGACGTATTCCAAATTTTATCCCAAATCTAAATCATCAAAATTTAGACTTTTTTGCTCGAGTCAAAATAAATTAAGGATAAAATCTCAAATTGATGTAAAATTCAAATTTAGACTTCTAGATTTTATATCAAATTCGTCCAAATTTAGGTTCTTATCCCTATTTTCAAATCAAATTGGGATAAAATTTCAAATTAAAATTTGACCATATTCCAAATTTTATCCTAAATTCGAGTTAAGCTTATGTATTAAATTCATAGTTTGATTAAGGCATCAATTAAGATCAAATTCAAGAACAGATATATTTGAATTTCAATTCCAACTTTATATTTTTCGAGATTCATAAATTTTGGATCAATCACAAATTGTCATGTCATTCACTAAATAAATGGCGAAATTTCAAATATCAAATTTGGGACCAATTAGGAGTTGACATGTGTCCCAAATTGAAGTTACAAATTCTGATGACGCCACGTGGTTTTATCATAACTGTTGAATCAGGTAAGATTAATTTGGCCCAATTTGATATTATTATTTGGGTTAAAGTTCAACTAAGCCCAAAAATGGACTGAATTTAACCCAAATGTCAAAGGCCCAAATCCAACTAATTGAGCCCAAAGGTCTAGTCCATGGACCAACCAAGTCCAAGGGTTAGGCCTATGGACCAACCAAACCCAAACCCTCAAGGCCCACTAGAGAACTCTATAAATAGAGAAGCTCTCCTCATTCATTTGTTGAGGTCAACAATTTTACATCTAGAGAGTTCTCCCAACAATCAGAAGACTCCTAGATTCTTGAACCACCACAATTGAAGACGACTTCAACTCCAAGAACATCACGTGATTCAGCGTATGCATTCAACTGAGAGAGAATTAGAGGATCAAATACTAGAGATTAAACTACACCGCATCAACATCAACACCAACTCAAGTTTAATTCAAGAAGATCAACAAGCGCAAAAATCAACAAGCCCAAAAGTCGATCAAGCCTAGAGGCCGATCATCCAAGAAAATTGACCAGTTTAAATATTAAAGTTTATTTTGAACGCATCAAAGAATTATTATATTAGAGACTGTATTTGCTATATTAAAATCAATAAAAATACGAAGTTCAAATTCCACGAATTAAGTTTTTCTGAAAACCTCGTACGAACAAACGTGTTTTTCCTATTTGAACCCGCTTATGGACTTTAGGCCTTGTCTAAGGTAACTCTTCACAAAATATATAGGTTTAGAACTTTAACCAATATTTCAAAAATTAACCGTGTGGAAAAAATTTTGTGAACTCAGTTTTTTTTTTTCTTCCATTTTTTTAACCAAAAAAAGTGTTTATTTAAGAGTTTAAATTTTATTCCACTTTTAGTGTAATGCATATAGTTACTTGTAATGACCCATATCCTTTGAAAAATAAAAATAAATGAAAATAGTAAGTAATCACATGGTAATTAAGTTACTTTCTATCTCTCAAGTCCATTTCTCTTAGTGGGAAATCATTTTCAAAACTTTATTTATATTACTATATTTTTACCTTTAATTACTTTCATGGGAAGAAATAGCCTTTAAAAGACAAGAAAGAAAATGGTAAAAAATTGAGAAGGTGAAAATGGATTGAAAGCTGCCTGTTTGTTTTGTAATGATAATTGATAATTTAAAATTTATGGCCAAACCAAATAGGCTATAGAAAATTTGATTTAATTGAGGTAGTGCTCCATTAATAGAGTTTTAAAATTATAAGAAAAGTTTGATGATTGAAATTATTGCGGAGTCGGATCTGTGCATAACTTTATCTTTAATTAGAATAATAATAATTAAAAGATATATAGTTTAGGTGAGTTTTCTTTTTTCCCATAAGAGACAAATAAGAAATGACAGTTGAGCTAGCTTTTGTTTGATTATTAATTTTTCAGTTTTTCTTTTTATTGAAATTAACTAAATAATAAAAATAATTTTATACAAGTAAATATAATATATGAATTTTTTTTTCAAAATTTGGAGTGAAAATACTAATAAATAACAAAAATATTTTAAAAAGATCGATAATAAAAAAACAATATGGACTAAATTTAATATTTTGTAATAGTACAATGACTAAAATTACACATTTGAAAAGTACAGGGGCTAAGATTGAACAAACTTCAAAATATAAGTACAAAAATGGTATTTTAACCTATATTTTAAAATGGGTAAAAATAATATTATACTTTTTATACTTTGAATTTGTTTGGTTTTAGTCTCTATATTTTCAAAGATCCAATTTTAGTTCTTACGTTTTCAATAAATTTTAAATTTAGTCACTCAAAATTAAATTTTATCGATATTAATTAAATAATAATATTGATTTGGATACAAAAAATACAATATATGAATATATTTTTAAAATTATATAGAAAATATTAATAGATGACAATTTTCTTTTTAAAAAAATCTATAATAAACTAGTAGCATGTACTAAATTTTAAGATTTATTTAAAGTTCATCAACTAGATCGGAACATTTGAAAGTATAAAGGCTAAATTGAACATAAGAATCAAAATGATATTTTGATATTTTAAATTTAATGAACTTTCAAAGTATAGAATCGTTTGCTCATAGAGATTTGTTCAAATTGTCATATTCTTGGTATTGTGATTTTCCTTCTTCGTTAGTGTCTAGCTGAATATCGATCACTAGTCGGTTTATCTTCTAATTGAAGTATTTTCCATTTTCTTGAAAAAAAAAAGTAAAATTTTAGAATTCCATTAGATAAAATTTAATTCTATACATAATAGATCAACTATCAAATTTTTATTAAAAAAAAATAATTGAATATATTATGAGCCTATTAAACACAACATTTAAGGTTTAGAAACTTTTAGATACAACGTTAGAATATAAAGACTGTTAAATACGTGTTAAAGCTAACAACAAAAGTTTTAAAGTCTAAATATGTAAATCCAATAGAAGTATATTGGTTACTTATAGTTATGACTAACTTTTAATAAACTTGATGGTGGATAATACTTCATTTTTTTTTAGATGTGAGCTATGATTTTGAGTATGTTATTATAAAATATATAAATAAGTGAATATTTTGTATTCATGTAAAGAAATATTGAAAATTGCAAACATGCCAAATTAAAATTAGTTGTTTGCAAATTATTCAATGAGGCTGTCACAATGTGTCTGTCTTATAATAACTTATAAGTGTATTAAAAATTTTACATGCTCTTAATAATCAATAGATATAAATTTGAGATACTTTTCTCATATATATCCACGCTCTATTTAGACGATTTCAACGGATAATTTCTCATAAAATTTATGCAAAATTATAAGCATTTTTCAAGGAACAAAATAAAATTGTCAAGAAAGGAATGTAAGGCTGAATCCATTTGACAAGCTTGCCCTTTTACTCTGAAGCTCGTCTGACTAAGCCCAGTGGCCCAGCCCAATTACTTATATTTTTTTTATTTTATCTTTTTAGCATCATATTTTTTAATTACTTATAATTACGGGATCTTTTAAATATAAAAATTCTAAAAATATTTAGTAAAAAGCTCCAAAAATATAAGTACTTTTGAAACTTTTTGCTATAAAGTGTAAATATTTTTGAAAATTTTCTTATAAATTAAGGTCAATCGAATTTTATTTCCATGAAACAAAGTAGTTGCTAAAGACTAACCTTATTGAAAGCTATATTTATTTAGAAAATCTATAATAACTAAGCATAAGTACTAAATTTAAGATTTTTTCAAAAGTAGTACTAAAAATGAACATTTGAAGTTACATAAGAGATTGTGAGTTCATTTTGAGAGAAAGAAAAGTGATTATAACAAAATCTTAAACGTTTTCTTTTGTTTGGTAAGATAGATTATGATTGAATCCATAAAATTCCTTCTAAGTCACAAGTTTTTTTTTCAAATTAGTTATTTATTAATTTTTAGGTTTTCCTAAAAGCAAATGCAATATTTATTAAATTTTATTTTTTAATTTTACCAATTAAAATTAAAATATATTTTATATATCTATTTAAAAAGTAATATTAAGTCCATCTTATTTATTATATCGAGATAATTCTTAAAAAAAATTAAAAGGTCCCACATTCTAAACGAACTCTTAACATTGAATAAATTAAAAACAGTCCAAATGGTATTTTAAATCAAATGGTATTTCATAATCCTTGTAATATTGGTGATTTCCGTCCTATTAGCCTATATAACATAATATATAAATTGGTTTCTAAGACAATTGCTAATAGAATAAAAGTTATACTTGATAAAATTCTTTTTGAATATCAATATGCATTTATTCCGGGTAGGTCCATTCTATACAATATTATGATGGCCATGAAATACTTCATTGTATAAAAAAAATAAGAAACATGAAAATGAAGGTGTAGCTGCTCTAAAAAATGACCTTATTTAAAAGCAATGTTGATTCATTTAGGGTTTGACTATGATTTGATTCTTTTAATTTTCAATTATATTTCTATAGTTGAACTATCTATCCCACTAAATGGAAATACCTCAGATTGTATCTATCATTCTAGGAGTCTCCGACAAGGAGATCCTCTATCTCCATATCTATTTTTAATTGCTTCGGAAGGCTTCTTTCGTTTTCTTCAAGCTAATCATTCTCTGAGTTCAATTTTAGGTATTGTAGCTCACCACCTAAGTCCAAAGATTTTTCATTTTTTATTGGAAGATAATAATATGGTTTTTTGCAAAGCTACGGAACAAAATTGACATGTTCTAAAATATATCTTTCAGAAATTTGAAGAAGCCTCGGATGCTAAAATCAATTTCTCAAAATCTGCCATGTTGTTCTATCCCCATCTGGAGAATGAAAAAAATGAAATTTCTCAGTGCCATTCTTGGAGTTTGTAAAGTAAAAAACCTAGGGAGCTATCTGGGTCTTCCTTCATCTTTATCCAGAAATAAAAGCAAAGATTTCAATTTTATTGTGGAGAAGGTATGGAAAATCATGCAGCGTTAGAAGTCTTCTTTTTTCTCCTCTGCGGGCAAGGAAATTCTTATTAAAAGTGTAGGCCAGACTATCCTTTCTTATGGAATAAGCCTTTTCAAGCTCCGAAAAAAAATTTGTGTGGATATCTTTTTTTTCCGATTTTGATGGGGTTCTTCTGTCAAGAAAAGAATAGTTCACTGGTTAAAATGGTCT
Source organism: Benincasa hispida (assembly GCF_009727055.1). Taxonomy (NCBI): domain Eukaryota; kingdom Viridiplantae; phylum Streptophyta; class Magnoliopsida; order Cucurbitales; family Cucurbitaceae; genus Benincasa; species Benincasa hispida. The sequence goes on from NC_052351.1 coordinate 46,655,056, forward strand.
GATGTATGTCTTCCAAAAGCACTAGGAGGGTTGAACTTAGAGATCTTGAAGGTTTTAATAGAGATTTAGTTGCTAAGCAAGTTTGGAAGATTCTCTCCAGCCCAAAATCTCTTGTATCCATTTTTTTTCTCTAAAGCATATACTTCAGAGATTGTAGTATTTTGGAAGCAAAAGTGAGAAAGAAATCTTCTTATTCATGGAAAAGTTTGATGTGGGACTGTTCTTTTTTAAAGGAAGAAATTAGATTCAATATAGCTAATGGCAAATCCATTAAGATGTTTGAAGACCCTTGGATCCATAAGGAATTATTGTTTAAACCAATGTGTATTAATAACAAGTTCAAGTCTTCATTGGTATCATATTTTATTACCCAGTCCAACCAATGAAATATGGAATTACTTAGGCTACTCTACAAACAAATATAGATTTAATCATCAGAATTCCTATTAATTTGAAATCTAAGGATAAAATTTGTTGGCATTTTGATAACTATTTTACAAGGGAAAATACTATGGAGAGAGGAGATGTATGGAAAAACTTGTGAAAATTCAATATTCATTCCAAAATAAAGTTGTTTGTTTGAGAGGCTCTTAAAAATATCATCCCTACAAGAGTAAATCTTTGTAACAAAGGCCTCAATCCTTTTTTTTTTTCTTTTCAGTATGTCCTATTTGTCAGGACGAATAAGAATTTTCAGATCATATCTTTTTTACATGTAGAAGAGCCAAGATGATTTGGGAATTAATTCTGAATAGAAGAAAAATTCAGGATAACCCTACATAATTCTTGCTTCTTAAAAAATGTGGAATTAATTGCTATATCTTGTTGGGCTATGTGGAATGATGGGAATGCAATTATAAATAGAGGAAATTTAATTCCAACTGAAGCAGATGAATAAGAGATTACCTTGAATAAGCTATTAAGAGTTCTCTTCGGAAAGCTATGTTCCAAAACGGAGGACAGAGCCTTCAAATTGCATGCAATAGAAAATGGATTCCTCCTCCTCATAGCTCATTTTCTCTTAATGTAGATGCAGCGTGGACCATGAGTTTGACTTCAATAGGCACTAGGGTTGCTATTCTAAGTTTTGATAACTCTATAATCGTGCTTCTATCAAAAAGCAAAGAAATTGACTTTTCTCCTCCGATTGATGAATTATTCGCAATCATTAAAGGTCTGAAATTGGCTCTATCTATCATTTGGAATTCCCAATATTAGGGTTGAATCCGACTATCTTCTTACGGTAAATCTCCTCAATAATCAACATACAAAGAATGAAATTGAGAGCTATATTGAAGAAAAATTATCCTTGAAGAAGGGCATTAATTGTATTTCTTTCAAATATGTAAATATGTTTTGTAATCGATTGCCTGATGCATTAGCAAAAGAAGCTAGGACCATCCTTTAGGACAGTGTATGGGTTATGGATTTTCCATCCCAATTCCTTTACATTACTGGTATGGATGTATCTCATCTTTAACCCACAAGGCAGGAAAAAAATTTCCTTTTTCAAAAAAACAAAAAAACCAACTGATTTTTTTTCCTTCCAATTTTAAAAAACAACGAATCGGACCCGTGACGTCAGTTGAGGGAAAATTAAAAGGATATTTTCCTTTTAGAAACTATTTAGGAAAATATTGTTGTTTTCAAACTATTTGTAAAAATATTGTTGTTGTTTTTTTTTTAAATAAGTCAAGGGTTGAAAATTCGACCTACATAGATTGAATTTTGAACCCTCGACCTTCCTTTTACTTGTACGTCGAACTTTGAACCCTCGACCTTGCCCTTCCTAACATTATTATTGAGTCTGTTTAATTATCATTCCGGAAACCTTCCTCTATCAAAAGATCGTATTTCTAAATTTTCATAAGATCCCCTGGAATTCCTTCCAAAACTTGTTGAATAATTTTTACGGATTCTATCATCTCAGCAAGTTTAACTAAATAACGAGCTAATGAATCTCCTTCTTTTTGCCACTGAACTTCCCAATCAAATTCAAGAGCGAGATTATGAGAGAAAGTGAGATTTTGCGAGAGCGAGAGCGAGAATACCGTGCAAATTCCCTTTTTTTTTTCCTTTTTAATTATTACACATTCCACCGCCTTCTTTCTAATCCTTTCTTTTTTTTAAAAAAAAAATCATTTTATAAAAACAATTTCTAAAAACATTTTATTATTTTATTTAAACTCTAAAAATAATAAATTAAAAAAAATAATAACTCATAAAAATAAAAGAATGTAAATTAAATATCTCATTTATATAAAAATAATTACAAAAATCAATGTGTTCTACAAGGCGGACGTCGTCGATTTCGAGTTGGTTGTCGTCGTCGACTTCGAACTTGAGGTTGCTCAGGTTCTTCTTGATGTTGCTCTGGTAAACCCCCCCCCTCCCCCCCCTCCACCACCCACCCCCACCCCCCCCCCCCAACCGCCCCCGCCCCCCCCCCCCCCCCCCACCCCAACCCCCGCCCCCACCCCCACCCCCCCCATACCCCACCCCCCCCACACCACCTCCCCAAACCCCACCCTGCAGGCGCTTCATAATATAAATATTCATTATGCTCTCCACGAACCCGACCATGTCCTTGCACTTATGAAGACGAAGAACCAGCCTTTGAGTCATAATGTCCTGAACCAAATGCTGACATCATCATCATCGGACTAACATAATTAGTTTGACTCTGCGTCTGCACCATAGGGGGCAACTCTTCCACATTATGTGCAACCTCATCAATCATCCTCTTCCCGAACAAGTCATTTACGTCTAGGAGCTGGTGGAGGAATAATAGGTATATCGTACATATAATGAATTTCTCCATATAGATTTAGTTGTCACTACATTATAGCAAGAACCTTGTTTGGATCATTCGCAACCTCATGGAGTCTACCGTTGTTCGATATTTGTGAATTATAAAAATATTAGACAATATTTAAATAAATTTAAATTAAAAAAAATAGATAATATTCATTCAATTACCAGATGACCCACAGTTGCTCCAGGACGAGTGACGTAGCGCCTTGTGATATTATTATACCAATGAATATATTCTGGAGTGACATCTGTATCAAACTGTTCAAGAGAAGCCCCCACTGCAATCCTTGCACGATAGTGCCATTGCACTACCAAATGTGCAACTTTTTCGGACCAATCTCCAGTCCTTAGGTCAATATCATGCAATATCATGCAGTACGGGTTCAGTATTACAAGGCGATGGGACATCCTGCTGAAAACCGAATTGTCTCATCACCCTGTCAGGAAGATGCCACTCACCAAGTTGAAAACATATGAAAGGACTCATCGTCTGCCATATGTTTTGACCATTCGTACAAAATTACAATTAGGCAAAGTATGCACAATAATTTTGTACGGCTCCCAAATAACCTGAAACATAAAATATTATATTAGAGAATATTAAAGACAAATACAATAAAATGTGAATAAAATAATCAATTAGGTTTAGTGTAATGTACCATTCAAGTTGAAGCAGATCAAACATGTATCTATACTGGTTGACTACATGTGTGGCTATCCTAGTCACACAAAATTTGTCTCTTTACCTAAATTTTTAAATTGATAATTTTAGAATGTAAATTAACTAGATCAGTGATATAAAAATTAAATTGAATTAAAACAACCATAGCGAGAACTATAGGTTCGTCCAACTAACTGAGCGTCATTAACATGATGTAGCTGTGAAGCCATTGTTGGAAATTGCTCCCAAGCCCATTAGTTACAAAAGTATGAGAGACCTAGCTATCTCTCGAACCTCAGGTCTTGTTGCTTTGCATAGTTATCTATACAACCATGCCAAGCATGCTCCACCCCACGAATATCGCCCCGCATCATGGAGGTTAGCTAATAGTGCAGGAACATCAAGTGAACAAAATGACTTGATTTTATCTGGAAAACGACTTCCACCCATCATTTGTAGTATATATGCTCCGCGCATTCTTATAACGGTTTCCTCAATCTGCATATCTGTTAGCTCACGAAATTTGTTTTAACCATATTAAACTTAACCTCGATCCTTTAAATTATTGACAGGTGGGGTCGCACCGAGGTACAGTTGACAAATTTTCTAACCAGTCATCGTACATCACTCCGTGACCAGCTCACTGTCAAAGTAGGTAACCCCAACAACACTTCTATGTCTTGTAAGTGATAATGCACTCTCCAATAGACATATGGAATGTATGCATTCTCGGCTTCCACTCTCTCGGTCAATGTTGTTGATCAGATGATTGAGAGAGAGTAACATTCAGCATACGTTGACAATTTGTAGAGTATAGTATACACTTCTATGTCTTGTAGAGTGATAGTGAAATAATAAATAATTTTTTTATATTATATTCATTATAGTTATAATAATTTAATATATTCAATTTTTTGTCTAATGTTATTCAATTATAGTATATAATCTAATATATTCAATTTATTGTCTAATGATTATTCAATTATAGTATAATGATCTAAAATATATTCAATTATAGTTAAGATTATAGCTCTTTTATATTTACGTATATATATATTTCTATGGAAAGTTCAAATAAAGTGAAGACTCTCGCTCTCTCCTAAGATCTCGCTCTCTCAGTATCGCTCTCTCTTAAGATCTCGCTCTCTTCTAAGATCTAGCTCTCGCTCTCTCCTAAGATCTCGTTCTCTCTCAATATCTCGCTCTCTGTTATTGTTGTTATTTTTCCATTAATGATTACTAGCTTTCATTTCTTCTGGAACAATCACAAACACTTTTTTGATTATGGATCTACTACCAGAAACTCAATGCGTAATCTTAGCATTCAATTTTTATTCCTGAATAATCTCATTTTTCAATTATTCAACCATTTCATTTTACCAAGTTAAATATTAGTCAGATTAGTCATCTCGCTCTCTCCAATATTCTCGCTTTGAATCTCGCTTTGAATCTCGCTCTCTCCTTAATCTACTTCAGCCCACTTATCTCCTCAATCGCTTTGAAGTTTCAACATGTGTGTAAACTTCGACAACCTAATATACAAATTTTGTTCGTAGACAAAGCTAATTCGGAATTGTCTTTCATTCCAAGGCATAACTTGTATCCATGCGCTTCATATTCGCCTGGAGTTCGCTCCCAGAAACATAGCCATCCCCACCCCCTCACATCAATCCCACAAGCCTCCATCTAATTCGAAATGATAAAAAATGCATAGATTGTTAGAAGCAGCTCGAGTACACAGATACATATAGTATACCATCTCATTACTTTATTTCCTCTATGAGGGAAAAAGAAAAGTAATAAACCTGCAATCTCGAGGGTGGATGTGTGTCGAAACTTCAACCTTCGACAATCTGAGCGAGATTCGCGAGATTTTCCTTGTCGAGGGAAGTTTCGGCCTATGTATTGTTTCCAAGTTTTTCTTTGTTCGTCGAGTTCTCAACGTTCGACCTCCACATTAGTCAGGTTCTCAACGTTTGACCTCTAGCCTCGAACTCCCAAAATAACAATATTTCTCTAATAAGTTTCAAAACAACAATATTTCTCTAATAAGTTTTGAATACAATAATATTAATATTAAAGGTCCGAATCTTGATTCCAAATTTCCAATCAAGGAGTTCATAGACATAATCAGGTGCCACGTAAGTGAGAACACATTATTTACGGTAAGCTAAGACGTAGAATCAAAATACCCTCCTCGAAACTAACTTTATTTCTTTTATTTCTTTTATTTTTTATTTTTAATTTTTCCTCGCATCCTAAGCTGGTTAAGTTATCAACTCCCGTCGACGGCAAAATTTCACCAGTATCTTCCTCTTTCTCTTCGCGCAATATCCAAGAGCTCTAGTGATTCAATGGCGTTGACGCTGAATACAGCTCCATCTCTAAGATTATCGAGCATCCAAGTCAATCGAGTTCGAATTCAATCTGCTTTATCGCCGGTTTCTGTTTCGTTTGCTAGTGAGTTTCACTCTGTAATGCTTTACTAGTTTCTGGAAACAACAAAAAATGAATACACATTGACATCCAAGAGCTTTCGAATTGAAGAATGAGCGTTTTTTGTTTAGAACTCTACATTACTTGCATGACTGTTCCAATTTGCTTGTTGTCCTTCACGGATTTCTCTAGCTTCAATGTCGATTTTGAGATATTAGGTGTTATTTCTTCTTTCTATTAGTGACGACGATTGTTCATTGTTCTAGGAAGGAGGCTATCGGTTGTTGCTGCTGAAACTGACGCGAATGAAGGTCTCTAATGCGCTTTTTTTTAATAGTTTGCTTTTTTTTTTTTTTTTGACCAGGGGAATACTTTGAATCTTGGCAGTGTAGATTTCTCGAGTGTTAAAGAAATGATTAAATTTGAGCTGCTTTAATTCTTTGTTTTTTTCTCATGTCGTGCTGTGTATTTATATTTTCCTTATTCGTTTTGATCAGTTAAATCTCAGGCACCAGATAAAGCGCCGGCAAGTGGTGGTTCGAGCTTCAACCAGCTTCTTGGAATTAAAGGTGCTGCGCAAGAATCTGTGAGTTACCTCCATGTTCTCAGCTTGTTTTTTAAAGATTTGAATGTACGTGTTACAGTAAGTCGTTATAATAAGTTTTTCATGTGCACTTTATGCAGAATAAATGGAAGATTCGTCTTCAATTGACAAAGCCTGTTACATGGCCGCCCTTGGTTTGGGGAGTAGTTTGTGGTGCTGCTGCTTCTGGTACTTATTTTGTACATACTAAGACACTAAAATTACATTTGAAAAGTTGATGAACTACCGACATATATTACTGTCAACTTACTTCTTAGTCATGATGAAAATCAAAATTTTGAGATCTATTTTCATGTAGCGTATTATATGGTCTAATGCATCAGATAGTGGCCAAAAGAGTGATTACACATATAGATAAATTGGGGATAGTATTAACTGATCGTTTTTCTGCTTCATTGATTAGTTACCTCATTGAACCATTGAATATGCCTTCAATGATGCATGATTCTTTTTTACAGGTAACTTCCATTGGAATATCGAGGATGTGGCAAAATCAATTACTTGCATGCTTATGTCTGGTCCATTTCTCACGGGCTATACGCAGGTAAGCTCTCTTTGATGTAAAACATTCCTACGACTTTTGAAAGTATTCAAGCACAAATAAGATGTTCCTGGTACTTTGGATTTTTAGACAATCAATGATTGGTATGATCGGGAGATTGATGCAATTAATGAACCTTATCGTCCAATCCCATCTGGGGCAATATCGGAGAATGAGGTATGAGCTAAACCACTTGATTCACATTGACAGAGGCATATATGAACTATCCTTACTGGTTTTTTCCTTCTATACATTTTATCAGGTTATAACTCAAATATGGGTGTTGCTTCTGGGTGGGCTTGGCTTGGCTGGTTTGTTAGATGTGTGGGTAGGTTCATTGAATTCATGGAACATAGTCATCTTTCATATGGACTGTTTTTTCCTCAACTTCGTCCTTATCCTTCTCAGGCAGGGCATGATTTTCCTATAGTCTTTTACCTTGCTCTAGGTGGCTCTTTGTTATCATACATATACTCTGCTCCACCTCTCAAGGTAACACAAAAGTTTATTCTATCTAAATTGGATCTTCTGAATGCTAAGAACATTTATTTTGTGGTTGCAGCTGAAACAAAATGGATGGATTGGAAATTTTGCTCTTGGAGCTAGTTATATCAGTTTACCATGGTGAGAAATCCTGTGATCTTTAATTATTGGTAAATTGACACGCATTGGTGGCAGATAAAGTCAACCAGTAATTTCAATCTATAATTGACTTGTTGACGAAGTTAATTGTGTTTCATATGAAAATTTGGAAGCTTTCTTTGTATCTGGTTAGTGGTTAATGTTTACACTCATTCGAATGCCCTCGGACTTTCGAGCATATGGTTATCCTATAGACAAAAGCTGATTGAAGGAGAACATCCCTTCTATTGACCATGAAATCTATTGGCCATGATTACACTTTATCCACTTAAATTTAGATAATGAATACTTTATCCATTTCTAATGCACTTTAAGTGGAGCCTCGTGTGTTGACCTCAATTCCTATACATGGAACCACCAAATGGATGGCTAGTTTGCAGTTATCCGCAATTTATTTTTTTCATGTAAAGTTAATTGGCTTGTTCCAGGCTCTACATTAATCATATGTATCATAATCATCTTGTTTTTTATGATACGACAAGATCTCCTTTTCCAGTAACAACCAATTTTCAATCTAGGTGGGCAGGTCAAGCTTTATTCGGAACTCTCACGCCTGATATCGTCGTTCTTACACTCTTGTACAGCATAGCTGGAGTATGCTCCTCAATTTATTTTTTTGAGTTCCTACCTTCACAATATCCAATCCTAATGCCGTCTGCCTTCTGCTTTGCCTTAATCAGTTGGGAATAGCCATAGTAAATGATTTCAAAAGTGTTGAGGGCGATAGAGCTTTAGGACTTCAGGTACTTCGTTCTAAAGCAGAGTTTTTGATTTCATAGAACTAATTCAAGTCGTATCAGGTTGTTTTTGTTTTGTTATTCTATTATCAGCTCTTGTTATTTACTGCCCTTACAGTCACTTCCAGTAGCTTTTGGTGCTGAAACTGCTAAATGGATTTGCGTCGGAGCTATTGACATAACTCAATTATCTGTTGCTGGTAATTCATTTTGCACATTTTCTTCCTAAGGAATTCTCTCTTTAACACCATGCGCAAATTTAAAGCATACTAGACCATTTTCTGATTGTACTAAAAAATAAAAACACAAGTTGCTCGTTTCTTGGCTTCTGCCTTTCTGTAATTTACATTTTGGAAGATCCTCACCTTGTTTGCGTTTCGTCTTTTTGTACATGCATCCCTTCGATTAATTTCGTATCCTCCAGTGTGCGTACATCTACTGAGGATATATCTCCTATTCTCAACGAAGCAGTTAACCGAGATGAGAATAAGCATCCCAAAAGCTTGTATGCAACAAAGAAAATATAAATATTCGGCATTCTAATTATTGGAAAGATGAATTTCTCGATCTCTCTTTGCCTTCTCTTGCAAAATAGTTCCTGAATCTCAATATCTGAAAGATGGTATTCTTCGCAGCTAGAGTTCCCAAAACTTTTTACTTTTAACTTCTCAACTTCCTTACTGCTATATATTTGATTTATTGTATATTTATTCAGATTTATTTACATTCTATATATTTACTCTATCTTTGGTAAAATTGTTGTATTCTCTCCTATCCTCTTAGGAATCTTTTGTTACACAATCTTTAATGTACCCCACTATATGAGTCCTCATATTCAATAGAATCATCAAGGAATTGAAACTAATTATTCAGTTAGCTTTGCTTTATCTCTATGAACTGCATTATTGCAGGAGACCTCTTATGCGACTCTGATACTAAAGGCTAAACTTATCATCCTGCCATGTATATCAAATCAAATGAATTGTTATTTATTTGCAATGTAGATTCAGAAATCATAAGGACTTTCATAATACCCAATGCAGATTCGAGAATTTGATTTGCAAATTTTATTAAATTGTTCCCTCTAATCTATTTGAAATGAACGAGACTACAACTAATATTTACTTATTGCAGGTTATCTGTTGGGAGCTGGCAAGCCGTATTATGCATTAGCCCTCCTTGCTCTAATTGCTCCTCAAGTTTTTTTCCAGGTAAATACTCTTAAGAGAATTGTCATAAGGTGTCGAGTCTTAAGTAGGGCAGCCGCTGCTGAGCGTAAGTTAAAGACTACATTACATACTTAATCGCTCTGCACAATCTGTAAAAGGACCATTCAATATAGAGACGAGTAGTTTACAATTTAGAAACTTAAAACAAAAGTATGCGTGTAAGAATATTCATTACTTTTGATAAGAAAAGTCAGGTTATTAGTCCTTACAAATTTCACACAGTGACGCGGTCTGATCAACTTTACAGTTATTTGAGGTCATATTTCGTAGTGGAATTTCGGGGTGTAAACTGTGTTCCCATCTCTCTCTACTTTCTTTGATTATAATTGAATACTTGTCTTGCTTCTTCAATCAGCCTTTTAGCTGAACTTCCATTTTGCAACGAACATGGATTAATTGATACCATTATTATTCTTACAGTTCAAATACTTCCTCAAGGACCCCGTCAAGTACGATGTCAAGTATCAGGTACTCAAGTTCTCATCAGAGTGTAGATTTACGTTTATAGGAACTGCTATATATAGAACCAGTTACCTCTACGCTATTCGATGAAACATTATAGTTCCTCCTCCTCCACGAACTTTCATTTGATCTTATGTCTGCGATAACATTTCAGGCAAGTGCCCAGCCGTTCCTTGTGCTAGGTCTATTGGTCACTGCTTTAGCAACCAGCCATTGAACCCAACATGCGAAAAATCAAATGTGCACCTATTAAGCATGCGAGACAAATGCAAGGCCAGAGAGCACAGGAAGCCAAGTCTTGGGACTCTCCACAGGCAGCCAAGCTCAATTCAGGTTATATATTTTGCCTTGTAACCGCAGGTTTTGGATTTCTACCAGCATATTTCAAAACTTCGATTTAGGATTGTATCACTATCAGTTCTTAGATTAGGTTTAGTTTCCTATTACATGAGAATTAAAGTCCCTACCGTTGTCTTCTTACTTCAGGCTGCAATAGAATCATAATGCATACCTTCTTGTTTCAAAATAATCAACCATTTGTTTGTCTCTAGAAACTTGCTCATTTTGGGAACATTTCGATTGAAAAACAACACAAAAACTTGAAAACCATTTTGACCATCTAAGTGAATTGTTGCTATCCTCCGACGAGGATCATGGAATCTGTCTCGAGATATATGCATATCCCTTCAGTTTAACCATATGTAGCATATAGGACCTTGAGTTCTATGAAAAAGACTGATCTTAATTTCTCACTCAAGGAAGAAACATCCATTATACATAGGCTAAAGCCTTGAAAGACAACTATTTATTCTAGATGCTTATAGAGAGAGCAGACACTAAAAGAAACTGAAGTTGAAATGAAAACTTTAAACTCGGCGACATTGTGAAAGGGTTTTACTTATTAGTCTTGAACTTGGATTCGTCGATTTCAACTCCTTCCTCAGCAGCACGCTCTCCTCCTGACATACCCGTGTTGCTTAGCCCTCCTTTACGGCCCATCTCTTGGTATCCTTCGTGTCCCAGCTGCTCCTTCCTTGTCTGGCCCCCACGGCTCCGCCCTGCATCACCATCGAACAATCACTTCTTTAGTATGTTAGAATGAGTCACCACTTCCACTTTAGCGGCTGGAATGGGTTTGAAATGGCTGCTACAGAAGTACTTTAAAGAGTTCTTAATTTGGTCCCTAAGCTATCTAGAGATATATTTGAAGATTAAATGAAAAGTTGTCTAATTGATTCTCACTTTTGATTCTTTGTCGAACAGATCCAAAAGTCTGAAGGAGCCTAATAAATTAAACTCAATTTTCTGAGTAATAAATCTCTAAATTTCTTAAATTGTATCTGATAGTAAATACGTCCTTGATTTAAAATTCACGCGGCCACTAAGTATAAAATTGAAGTTTTAGAATACTGTCTAAATTTGCTAAAAAAAATTTCGATTTTAATAATATCATTTTTCTAAATAAGTTGCGTATATCGTAGCCTTATGAATTATATAAAAAAAATTAAAAGTATTTCGGCCACAAAATTTAAATTTCGGTCAAGTCTTGAACGGAAGAGAGAAATAATTAGAGAGCGTTGGTAAATTTGTGCTTGAAATGTAAATTTCTGGAGAAAATAAAATTACTTGATAAATATAAAAAGAAGAAAGAGAAGATAAAGTTTATCAATAAAGGGTGAAAATTTTCGATAAATATAAAAAATAGAGGGGAAGAGAAGATAAAATTTATCTATAAAAGGTGAAAAATAAAAAGAGATAAGAAGATATTTACAACTGTTGAGGTTTAATCAACTTCTTAGTGGGCTACCAAATGAAATTTATTAAATATGTAGATTATAAACCTTATTTATAGTAGCTTTCATAAGCTGACATTTAATTTTTTTATTATATTTATATATTTAAGTAGGATCGACCCCTTCAAAAAAAAAAAAAAAAAAAAAAAAGTCAAAAGTATGGAGACTTAATAGTAGTAACGTTAAAAGGATTGAAGATAAAAGTAAGTTTTTAAAATGAAGAAATAGGAATGGAAACTGAAAAAGTCGACATGTCGTCACACCTTCAGCGAGGTGCTCCTGAGCTTCGAGACTCTTGCCGCCAGTTCCACCGGCGACAACAGTCTCCCCTTGCCTGGCCCTGACGTCCAATTCAGATCTTTCCTGCTCCGACGACATCTCTTTTTCTTCAACTTTTCCAAATACTAAATTCTATATTCGTCTCTTCTTGTCCCTTTGGCATTATATAGAATTTAAGAACTCTCACGCCCAGAAAGAAGGCGAAATGGACACTCTGGGGTGCCTACGTGGCTGATAGCGAATTGTAGAACATTCCCTGCCTGACACGTAGGTGCTTACTCAGTCAAAATGTTTCTTCTGATGTCCTCTGAATGACACGTGTTGAAGAAAGAGAGCGGTTCCAATATCCTACAATGCCGATGCCCTTTTATCGGAAAATTTCCATTACTAGGGGTAGAAAATTTAGTATCCGTCACGTCGCTTTTAAAAATATTGACATCAAGAAAATATTTAAGATAAATTATCTTTCAGATCCTCGAATCTGAAATAATATGTGGGTTTGTTTTCTGAATTTTTAGAACTCACATTTTTAATTTATAAATATTTCTATAAATTTTTAGAAATAGGTTCATTTCATTTATAAATTTTTAAGATATATCCCTTTCATCTCTAATTTTGATCTAAATTTTATTTTTAAATATAAAAAAATGAGTCTAAGTATAGCGAAACGTCATCATATATGATTTACCATTTAAAACAATTATTTTAAATTTAAAAATTATATTTTAAAAATTATATCTTCATTTTAAAATTAATTTTTAAACAATACTTTTAATTCAAAATTTCATATAATTATAAAATAAATAAAAAAAATAGTTCAAACACTTTTTAAAGTCATTCTTACAAATTTAAAATTAAAAATATATGTTTTGAAAATTGAAGGACTAAAATGCACATTATAAAAAAACTCGAGAATGTGAATCATTTAATTTCTGATTTTTTTTTAAATTTTTGTAAATTAAAATTTATATTACACTTCCCTATCTCTAAATTTTAAAACTAAGAATTTAGGACCAAATGTACTTAAATCTTCAAAACTGAATCACTAAAAGTGAATTGCTTAAATATTTATTATTTATTAAGATTAAGTTTCTAGGTAGAAATGCTAATACGATACTAAAAATGTCATTAAGGTCCATTTCATTTTTTATTTTTAACTTTTTATTTCCTCAAATTTTTTATCATGCATATTTGCATATTTCTAAAATACAAAGCTGCCAAATTTGAAATTTCAAAAATGAACAAAATTTTAAAATCTATATAGATTTAAATTTTGATTTGATTTTTTAAGATAAAAAGAAAATCACAATATCTATAACCAAAAATCAGATGAAAAGTAATAGTTGTTCTTTATAGTTAATATTAAAAGATATAACACAATATCTATAATCAAAAGTCTGTTATCATTAAAATCTACCATCAACAGATTTTGATAAAACAATTTAGTTCGAAAATTTCATCCTATCATTTGAAATTTGTTAAATAAGAATTCGTGTAACATAAAAGTTGAGTGATCAAATTTTTTTAACCTTAAATCTAATTAGAAGTTGGGATCAACTAGAGTAGCTATAGTTTTACTATAATAGTCCAAAAGTTCTATCCAGTAAGGTATCAATGGTAAAATGTCAAAACAAGCATATTAGCTCTTCTTAATATCTTAATTTTTTCGTATATTAATATTATTTTAGTTTAAAAATGATATTTATAATTTGATTTTAAATTTATTTTATAACAAGTGGAAAAGGAATCAAACCCTGAATCTAGCTAATTTTGACTTCTTAATTATTTGAGACAAATAACTCATAAGGCAGTAAATCTAGCTAATTTTGAATTCTTAATTATTTGAAGAGATTTTATTTATTGGAAGATTCTTCAAAATTAAAATAATAAGAAAAACTAATTACATAAAATAACGAAATTTAATCATCCCTCCGATTTACTGCCTGCCATTTAAATCCGTTTAATCTTTACATTAGAGATGTGCATTAAAAATCTGATTGTACGACGACGACCTGAGCCGATTTTTCTTTATGGCGACGACCGTATGAGCCGATTTTTCTCTCTATCCCAATCCTCGTCGTCGAATTTTCTGAGTTAATTTTGTTTAGTTCTCAAACACAAATGGATATTTGATTTATCCATGAAGTTAGATGCTGGACTAAAATTTATATATATATACATATAGCTTGACATTGTTCTATCGGTAAAAATTTCACTAATTTAGACATCAAATTAATAATATAATCGTAATATAAATTTAAACATTTCCAAACTGGACCCGAGATTCGATTCAAAATTAAAGTTCAAAAGACACTTTCCTTCGTCCTTTCCCATCAAGATACATAACATAGCAAAATCCGTGCTTGTTCATGGTAAAGAACCAAAACCAAAACATAGGAACTACAAAGCAACCTTATTAAATCACATAACGCAAAAACGACAAGACAAGAACAGACCACATGCAAACATTATATTATATTTGTGTATTAACACACACACGTTGAGCCCTAAGTTGCAGTTAACGGTCCTTGGTCCTGAACTTGGACTCATCGATCTCAATTCCTTCCTCCGCCGCTCGCTCCCCACCGGACTTATCCATGGTGCTCAGCCCTCCTTTACGGCCCATCTCTTGGTAGCCTTCGTGGCCAATCTGCTCCCTTCTTGCCTCTCCTCCTTGGTGCCCCAGCTCCTGATACCCTTCCTGCCCTAATTGCTCTTTTCTCGTCTGCCCGCCCCGGCTCCGACCTTCATTTCGCCACCGCCACAAAAGAATCAAATAAAAACCAATTTTTTGAATATGATAAAAATATAAATCAATCCTAAATAAAAATTTCTCTAAATCAGATTATATTGTGTGGACTTAAAAAAAAGGGTTAACTAACCTTCGGCGAGACGTTCTTGAGCTTCAAGGCTTTTACCGCCGGTTCCGCCAGGAACCACAGTCTCACCCTGCTTGGCTTTAGCGTCGAGCTCTGATCTTTCCTGTTGCGATGCCATTTTTGTTTTCTACTTTTTTTTTTTTTTTCTTCTTGTGCACGAAGAGATGCGTATTTATAAGATTCAACGGGATTTAGATTTTAGTTAAAAGTAAGAATGGTGTGCCGAAGAGGGATAGTTGTGGGGAGTTTATATAAGCGGGAGAATTGGAAGAGCTTTGTAAAAATGGACACGTAATAAGGCTAACGCGGCAAATTCGGGTGCAAAATCAGCAATTTCTTGAAGACACGTCATTAACACTATCGTCTGGATGCTGTGTTGACACGTCGTACTCAACTCTCAATGTCTCACCGCATCGATTCTATTGAGTTGCTGTGGAATATGGTCGAGTTTATATGAGTGTAGTTTATGTTGGATGTATATATATTTTTATTTTAGACTGTTGATATTTGTATTTTTTTTTACCGTTCATAGGCTGTCTCCTATTATGTATAGTATTTTTTTTTTCTTGATTTAACTTATCTTGCAGAGTATTTTCTCTGTGATATTTTCGTTTTTGATGAATTGTCGATTTTCTGCGAAGATATTTTCCATCTTTCTGCTATACTATTTAAGTCCAAAAAATCTTGTTACTAGGGTTTCCGTATATATTATTTTGTGAGGTTGTTAATTTAGTCTAAAAAATCTCGTATATATTATTTTGTGAGGTTGTTAATTGAAGTTGTTAGAACATTTTACTTAATTGAAGAGGAGAATATTACTCCTTGCTTGTGGCATCATGTTCTTCATAGTGTTCTTTATGTATTATGAAATATTGTTTGGTCTTAAGGGAAACTTAAGACAAAGCTGATTAAGAAGAATTTTTTAACTATAGAGAGATCTTGAGGTATTACTTATCGAGAAAGAAGTTCTCAAAACTTGAGGAGAAGCTAAGTCCTCATGTGAAGGGAATTCACAATAAGAAAGAAAGGCTTAAAGTGAGAGAGAGTCTTACACACTTTAGGGGAGCCTAAGTGTTACATCACTAATATTCACATACTTAGGAGAGGCCTAAGTTCGAGTGAGAGAGAGTTTCACATGTAGGAGGAACCCAGGTGATTAGTTAAGTTAGGCACTACGTGTGTCACTGTAATAATTGTTATTTATAGATAAGTATAACGTTGTAATTGCTTAACTTTTATATATTAGTGAATTATCTTTCTTAGGCACACTACTCCCAGACGTAGGTGGTTTATTACCGAATTGAGTTACCAATTCCTGTGTGTTTATTCATAATTCACTATTTGTTACTTTGATTTTGTCTCTGACTTTGCTAGGACGTCTGTGTGACATCGATGTCTTGAGTAAGGAAGCGCATTCTAAAATTACATGTGAGTTTATAGATGGTTAATATATTAGCAGTATTTGTGCAGTTTTTCTGACATGAATAATCTATTTTTATGGTCATTATTTTTGTTTAGAAACTTTTTTTTTTATTTAATAATTTTGTACATATATTTTTTTAATAAAGTGTGAGGTATACTTTGTTTTATTGTTTTTGTTAAGTTCACATATATTGTTGGGAATTTTGGAAAATGAAGTTTAGGTTTACTTTTGGATCATGTATTTCAATTTTTTTTTTTTTAATTTAAACAATCATTTTACAAATTTATGTTTGTTCTGTTTCTAATTAAAGTTGGACAAAATTATATTCGAGTCATTGGAATAAAACAAATTTTAATTTTACTTGTATTTAAAATATCCTCAAAATATCATTGTACTATAATGAGTCATGACCCTATTAATGGTCATATTACATAGTTAGCATAAAAAATATGTAACAAATGCCACATTCTCTAGCCTTGTTATATGATACACAAAAAAAGAAAAGAAAAAGATATGGACCAACAAATGGCCAATTATTCCACTTGCACAAAAAACTACATAAACATCCATCCAAATTCTCTGTCTGATAGATATGTGCCATGATACAAGCTTTTGTTTAGGTTAATTTGGACTTTTTTAATAGTTATTTTCATTTAAACACTTTTAATAAAAATTATTTAAAATAAAAATACTCATATATCTATCAACTATTCTTAAACGTATTTTTATATACAAATTTCTTTGGTTTGCTATACGCTAAAAGAGTTTTTATTAATGTCAAATTACTATAAAGGTCGACTATAAAATGTTATGAACTAATAAAAAAAATCAAGAATTTATGGTTATAATGAAAATTATGTATTTTTGTGTCAACAATGATGTTTTTATTGATGTTTTTGTGCGTCAACTTAAATATAAATATTTATTTACATTTTATAACAATCAATATATGTCACTATCACAAAAACTGTATTACTTGACATTTTTTCCCAATCAACTATCAACGTACTTGATGTTTTTAAAAACGTCAAGTAAGCCATTGTCAAGAATAAGAAAAATATTTTTGACTGAGTAAAAGTGTCAAGCTGTAATTGACTTGATATGTAACAGATGTTAAGTATATGAAAATTGTTGGCTTATTTAAAGTGTCAAGTGTCTAGATTCTTGACACTTACTATGGATTAATGTTTTTATAACTTAACAGTTTTTACTTGTCAAATGTATCTTCTTCTTGACACCTAGAAAATGACAATTTAATTAATACTTGATACATTTTGCTTGTCAAGTTCATAAGTTTTTTTTTCCTTTTAAATGTACTATTAAAAATTACCTATATAATGGTTTGTTTTGAGGTCCAACAATCACATTGATATATAAGATAAACAATATTCATCAGCCAAATAAACAATACACATTCTCAATCTTGTCAACTATATAAATAAATAATATATATTCACAATTTTATGTCTATAACGTTAGTAAAAACTAACATTTACGTGAATAATTCCAAAATTACAATTGTATATTAATACTTTTAATATTACAACACTAACAACCTCATGAATAATTCAAAAGTTACAATCTCTCCCAACAATTGAGTAAAACTAATTTAGACATGAAGTAAATAAGCTCAAACATTCAACATATTCAACCGCTGTTCACATTTCTTTATCTTTTACAGTTTGTTATTGTAACTACTTGTATTAGAAAAATAGTATAAATACTCATCATTTACAAATTTGTAGCATACAACATAAAAAGCTTCAAGAAAGCTTGAAATCTGTAAAAGAAAAAGCTAGCTGCGACTTAGCTCTTGAATAAAATCTCCTCTCCTTCCCATGGATGTAGGCATCATTTGCCAAACCATATATATCATCGTGTAGACCTCTTCTTTCTCTTTTCTTCTACAAGAATGCATGTTCTTCATCGCCATCGTTTACTCAAGCAGTCACACGAAACAAACAGAAAAGATTAGGGTTTTTGCAAATTCGATAGAAAGAACGAGAGAGAGAAAGAAATTAATTCTGCAAAAATCCCATCAGAATAAAAGATAGTCATTCACTTCCATCAGGCAAAAGTCAGTGGAGCCATGTGGAGCACATCAACTGGAAGATCGTGGACAAAGCATATCCAAGAACTCTACCAAACCAATTTAATTGGGGCAAAATTCTTGGATTCACGATTTTGGATCAGCAAAGAAGGGCCATTAATTCATCATTTGGGCTTTTAGACCATAATCAACAAAAAACAGGCCCAACAAAGTGGTATCATAGCAAAAGACTTACAAGATTGTAGTTCTTGAAGATTCAAGATTCAAGTTTTTCATTCCAAGATGTCAGTAGCAAGATTCGAAGTAAAGAAATTCGATGGCAAAGGAGATTTTAGCCTGTGGAAGGCCAAAATCAAGGCAATTCTCGGCCAACAGAAAACTCACAGAGTCCTTCTTGACCCATCAACACTCCCTGCCACAGTGACAGCTCAAGAA
This sequence comes from Benincasa hispida, assembly GCF_009727055.1. NCBI lineage: Eukaryota > Viridiplantae > Streptophyta > Magnoliopsida > Cucurbitales > Cucurbitaceae > Benincasa > Benincasa hispida. The sequence continues at coordinate 46,674,041 of NC_052351.1, forward strand.
AAAGAAGACTGGGAGCTGGCAGCTTATGGTACGTTGGTTCTAAACCTTAGTGACAATGTTCTAAGACAAGTTTTAGATCAAGAAACTGACTATAGGATATGGACTAAACTAGAAGAATTATATGCTACCAAAGATCTTCCTAGTAAAATGTCCTTAGGGAGAAATTCTTTACATTTAAAATGGATTCATAAAAAACTTTAACTGATAATTTAGATGAGTTCAAGAAAATTGTTGCTGAGTTAAAAACTTTAGGAGAAAAACTTGATGATGAAAATGAGGCCTATGTGCTTCTAAACTCTTTGCCTAAACCCTATAAGGAAATTAAAAATGCTTTAAAATATGGAAGGGATAGTATAAGTATTGATACTATAATTTCAGCCCTAAGAACTAGAGAGCTAAAGTTACAGATTGATAAAAAGGATCATCCTAGTGGTGAAGGGTTATTTGCTAAAGGAAACTTTAAACAAAATCATTCAAAGGACAGAAAACCACATAACTCAGATGATACTAAGTCTAAACAGAAAATAAAATGTGAGTATTGCAAAAAGAAATGACATTTAATCAAAGACTGTTTTATCCTAAAAAGGAAGAACCAAGAGAAAGAAAAGGACTCCAAAGGCAAACAACCCAAAGCATATGTTGTAGAAGGTTCTTTTATCTACTCGGATGCTTTAGCCTCAACTTTAAACAAATCCAACCATGTAAATCCTCTAGGAAAACATGATTGGGTCCTAGATTCTGGATGCACCTACCACATGACCTCAATGAGATATGGTTCAACACCTTTAAAGAAATTAAAGGAGAAATGGTTTATATAGGAAACAACCAAGGCTGTAAGATAGAAGGCATTGGCTCTGTTTCTATGGAACTATTAAAATCCTTAAGAATGTGAGATATGTTCTACTTCTTAAGAGAAATCTAATCTCCTTAGGTATGCTTGATGCAATTGGGTGTGAGTACAGGGGTAAAGGAGGAACCCTTGAGGTGCTAAAAGACTCTAAGGTGATACTAGTTGGGGAAAAGATAAATGACTTATTTGTGGTCAAAGGAGTTGAAATGATGACAGGGGCATATGTTGCCACCACAAATGAGATCACAGAGGCTAATGTTTGGCACAAGAGATTATCTCACATTAGTACTGAAGGCCTAGGAGTCCTATCTAAGCAAGGGATTCTACCTAAAGGTCTCTCAGAAAATCTAACCTTTTGTGAACAGTATGTTTTAGGAAACGCCACAAGGCAAAGTTTCACTAAAGCACAACACACTATAAAAGCTATCCTAGATTATATTCACTCTGACTTATGGGGTCCAACTCCTACACCTAGCCTAAGTGGCTCAAAGTATTTACTTTCTTTTATTGATGACTTCTCTAGAAAAAGTTAGGTCTACTTCCTTAAAACTAAACACCAAGTGTTTGATAGGTTTAAGGAATGGAAACTCATGATAGAGAAACAAACTTCTAAAGAAATTAAATACCTAAGAACTGACAATGGACTGGAATTTTGTAGTGAAGAGTTTAACAAGTTCTGTAAAAAATAGGAATAACTAGGCATAGGGCTGTTAGATTCACTCCTCAACAGAATGGAGTTGCTGAAAGACTAATAGAACAGTCATAGAAAGGGTTAGATGTCTTCTCTCAGATGCAATCCTTAGTGAAAAATATTGGGCTGAAGCAGCAAGCTACACAGTGTACACCTTAAATAGGTGTCCTCATTTGTCCCTAAACTTTCTAACTCTTGAAGAAAAATGGACAACACATCCATCTAACCTAGAAAATCTAAGGGTATTTGGATGTGTTGGCTATATTCACCAAAATCAGAGGAAACTAAAGTCTAGGGCAGTAAAGTGTATGTTTGTTGGGTTCTCAGAAGGTGTCAAAGGCTTTAAGATGTGGAATCCTATTGAGAAAAGATTTGTCATAAGCAGGGATGTTACTTTTAGAGAAAACGAGATGTTTATGCAAAAAGAAAAGACAACTTATGAAGTTTCTAAAAGCCCTAGTACTGCTAGGATTGAGGTGGAGACACCTAAAGATTCTCTCATTAGTCATAACCCTCCTAATGAAACTGAAGAAGAAGAGGAAAAGTCAAATGAGCATACTATGAATATTGAAGTTGTACCTGATTTAAGTCAGTATTCTTTGGCTAGGGATAGATAAAGAAGAGTGATAGTTTCTCTAGCTAGGTATATTGAAACTAATTACATGAACCTAGTCCTAAATGCCACAATAGCTCCTAATAACCAAGAACTAGTTACTTTTGAAGAGGCAGTAAACTGTTCTAATGCTAGGTTTTGGATTCAAGCTATGTGTGAAGAAATGGAATCACTCATTGTCAATAATACTTGAACCCTAGCCCCTCTTCCTAAAGGATGCAAACCTATAGCCTCAAAGTGGATATATAAACTAAATGAGGGTTCTACCAAAGAAGAAAAGCCTAGGTACAAGGTAAGACTAGTGGCTAAGGGGTTTACCCAAAAGGAAGGCATAGACTATTCTAAAATTTTTTCACCAGTAGTAAAACAAACCTCTATTAGACTTCTTTTATCTCTAGTTGCTCAGTACAACCTTGAACTAGATCAACTAGATGTTAAAACTGCTTTCCTTCATGGAAATCTAGAAAAGGTTATCTATATGGTTCAACCAAAAGGGTTTGAAGAAAGAGGGAAGGAAGACCTATACTGTCTCCTAAACAAGTCTATATATGGTCTTAAACAATCCTCTAGATGCTGGTATAGAAGATTTAATGATTACATAGAGAGTATTGGATTTCAAAGAAGTTCTTATGATATTTTTTCTTATATTAATTCAACTACCTATAAGGACAAAGTCTATCTACTACTTTATGTTGATGATATGCTACTACCAGGGAAATCTAAGGAGGATTTATTTCATGTCAAAGATCTTCTAAAGAGAGAGTTTGACATGAAGGATTTGGGTCAGTCTAAAAAAATCCTTGGGATTGAAATTAAAAGAGATAGAGTTTCTTCTACTCTAACCATTAGTCAATTAAGCTACTGTGAAAAAATTATTAACAGATTTAATATGTCTAATGCAAAACCATTCACTATACCAATTGCTAGCCATTTTAAACTTTCCTTAGAAAACTCACCAAAAGAAACAAACATAAAACATTTGACTCAAATGCAATTAATTCCATACAATCAAGCAGTAAAGAGTCTAATGTATCTAATGATATCTACTAGACCAGACCTATCATACATCATTAGTCTTGTTAGTAGATACATGTCTAACCCTGGAAAAAGGCACCGAGAAGCAACAAAATGGATTTTAAGATACCTAATTTGGTCTAAACAGTCAAAATTAACATATCAAAGTATAAAAGAAAGATATTTAGAGCTACATGGATATGTTGATTTAGATTTTGCAGGTGACTAAGACAAAAGAAGATCATTAACAGGTTATCTATTCTTATATGGTCCAAATTTATTGTGTTGGAAAGCAAATTTACAGTCAATCACAACATTATCAACCACATAAACAAAGTGCATGACTTTATCAGAAGCAATAAAAGAAGCATTGTAGTTAAAGGGATTGATGAAGGACTTTGGTATTAATCAAACAGTAGTAAAGATCTACTGTGATAACCAAAGTGTCATTCACCTATCCAAAAACCCTCAATATCATTCAAGGACCAAACACATAGATATTAAATATCACTTTGTAAGAGATAGAATAGAAAAAGGAGAAGTCGAAGTGCTAAAAGTTCATACCAGCGAAGATGCTGTTGACATGCTTACCAAACCTGTGTCCAAGCTCAAGCTAGCAAACTGTCTTGGTCAGATCGGCTTCCAGCTTCCTGAAAAGGGGTGAAGACATGTCAAATTTGGAAGGAGAAGAGCTTGCATGTTGAGCTTAAGGTGGAGATTTGAAGTAAATAAGCTCAAACATTCAACATATTCAAAAGCTGTTCACATTTCTTTATCTTTTATAGTTTGTTATTGTAACTACTTGTATTAGAAAAATAGTATAAATACTCATCATTTACAAATTTGTAGTATACAACATAAAAAGCTTTAAGAAAGCTTGAAATCTGTAAAAGAAAAAGCTGTGACTTAGCTCTTGAATAAAATCTCCTCTTCTTCCCGTGGATGTAGGCATCATTTGCCAAACCATGTATATCATCGTGTAGACCTCTTCTTTCTCTTTTCTTTTACAAGATTGCATATTCTTCATCGCCATCGTTTACTCAAGCAGTCGCACGAAACAAACAGAAAAGATTAGCGTTAGAGAAGTTCTGCAAATTCGATAGAGAGAACGAGAGAGAGAAAGAAATTAATTCTACAAAAATCCCATCAGAATAAAAGATAGTCATTCACTTCAGGCAAAATTCAGTGGAGTTTTCCATGTGGAGCACATCAGTTAGAAGATCGTGGACAAAGCATATCCAAGAACTCTACCAAACCAATTTAATTGGGGCAAAATTCTTGGATTCACGATTTTGGATCAGCAAAGAAGAGCCATTAATTCATCATTTGGGCTTTTAAATCACAGTCAAGAGAAAGCAAGCTCAACAAGACACAATATACTTAATAACAAAAAATGAGTAATGAACCTTAATCATAAAACACAAAACAATATGTAATAATAAGAAAGAGGACTGCACCCTCCTCCAAGCACCACAATACTCTTAGGTAACTCCAAAGTCAAAATCTCATCGGATGTTATATCCTCAACTCTTTGAAATCACAAACAAAAAGAGAAGAATATTAAAACCAAGAACTTTAAGTCTAAACAGTGTCTCCAAGAAAATATACAGATCAACTTGTTGAAGAATAGTTCTACGTTATTTACAATCAATAATTGAAATACCAAGTGGAGCTAATAGATCATGGAACAAAAAAGTTGTACTTTAACATAAAACGATCAATCAATTCATCAGCTAAGACAAAAGCTTTATTAGTAAAAAAGAGTTTTAACTATTAAAATACTAGTTCAAGAGATGCAAACTTAAAGAAGCTTGAAATTCAGCGGTCTTTTATGATCTTGGCTTCAAATACAAGCGTGGATTCCGCGACCTAAACCAAAATAAAACAAACAATGTCAAGTTAAAATGGGTTCACAGAGCAACATTTTATCAAATACTTGGAAGATGGGATTTATCACTGAAGGGGTGAGAAGGGACCTGAGTCTAATTCATCATTCAATTTTCTATTCAAACACTACTATATTAGTTGATGAGTCACCATTTCCAGTGTTCACAGGCAAAAGGCAAAAGCATTTGAAAAACCACTAAAAATCCTCATCATCAAAATACCAGTGTTCACATGAAAGGCAATAAGGAAATGAAGAAGGAACAATATCAGGTAAAGAAGAAATCAATTCCATTCCACTGAAAAAGTGCTTTGGCTTTGTTCTTATTTATTTCAATCAATAATATTCTCTGGTTTTTGTTTGTTAACTTTGTTATGCTCAATAAAATCTTGATAGCATTGTATAAATACCAAGTGTAGTTTATCAGTATCATGAAATCAAGATCCCATCCCTTGTATTATTATTCTTCAAATTTGTACTGGTGACCAAAATGCCACGCTTGAGAAGTTTTGTTTTGGAAAGACACTCGTCAATTAAAGTTTGGGCATCTAAATCTTGACAACTTGAAACAGGATGACCCAAATCCTTGAATACACAAACAAAATACACTTGCTATAATGTAAATATGAAGCTCGAAATATAAAGAAAAACTAAAAGCAAAGATAATGTAAAACAGAGCTGAAACTGAATGTTAACAAAAGATAGATAAAAAATAAAAAGAAGAAGAGTACACAAATGAAAATAGAATAATTAAGATATAGGTATTAACAATCCTAATTAATCTTTCGATAGGAATCTTGGATTGAACAAAAGTTCAGCTGGAGGTGTTTTTCTTCGAGGAATCGATGTTTCAACCGCGTGCTATATATAGTATTCATCTAATGATCCCTAAAACTCAACTTATTTCCCTCAGTTACTATTAGATGCAATTTGATATAAGACTTAATAACAACATTAATAGTATTCAATATGTGTAACACCCCGCACATTTTTCTAGTAATAATGTAATTTTAATAACTTTATTATTTAAAATTTCAGTAATTGTTATTAGTTGGAGGACATTTTTGGAATTTTGGACTTCAAGTGTACGTGCGGGAATTTAATTGTTGGCGTAAAATTATTCAATTTGAAATTCAAATTGAAAATTAATGGCAGAAATTAATTTTCTTTTGAAACGGAAAGGAATTTAATAGTATAAAATGGAAATGAATTAAATGTAATTATATTTACTTCCTTTTTTGTTTTATTATTATTATTGTTGTTGTTGTGTTGTTTTTTTTTTTTTTTTTTTTTTTTTTTATAAAAAGTCAAACCCCACTCCCTTTTCTTCCTCATGTTTGTGAGCCCGTCCGACGCCGCCCAAGCCGCCGCGTCAGTTTCTTCTTTATGACCTCCGTCCACCACTACTCAAGCGTCGTTCGCTTTTGCCGTCACTAGATCTATCGATTTGGGTAAGATTTCTGCCGTTTGGGTTGTTTTCGGTTGATTCTTGAATACTCATTTACTTTTGGCATCAAATAGTTGATACCCATTGTGTTTCAACTTTGGATTCAAGTTTGTGAAGGTATTGAGGTGTGTTCAGTGAAGTTGGAGTTTGTTTTAGCGAGTTTTGGTAAGTTTTATGCTTTGATGACCTTTCTTGTGGATTAATTTTGTTATTGAGAAATTTTGGTAAAGTCATTTGGAAGTGATTTTTGACGAGCTACATATGGATAATTTATTTGAGACATTGGTAAGTGAAGTATGTATTTGATTCAAGCTTTAATCATGTAAGCCTAATTTCAAATTATGATTAGGGGGTTGATTCAAGAATTTCATTCAAGATGAAGAAGAGTTTGGTTTGGTAATTATTTGGACTTAAAATTGGAGGTTTGGAAGGTGAATTCGAATTGGACCACACCTTAAGTAAGGTTATCTGGAAATTTTTTGTAATATTTTGGTGTTTGGAATTTGGCCTTAACTATTAATTTTAAAGCTTGGTTTATGCTTAGGCTTGATTAAGGATTCAAGAATTTCACAAAGATTCAATTGCTTTTTGGTTCGATCTAATATCAAGGTAAGTAATCTTACTACTGGAACTAACCACGGATCAGGCATTAGATGTATGCTAGCATGTTAAATGAAGGTTATGGCAGAATGATAGCATGAAAGATTGATAGTATAACATGATTAAAGTATGTTCTGTTACGAGATCCGAATTATTTATTTATGCACATAGGCACTTGAATGCTAGCATGAGATGGTATGTGATTCCATATGGTTGTATTTAATCTGTTGATGTTGAGGATTGTAAGACTGGTTACAAGGATAATTTTGACTGTTCTGAGATTTAATAGACCATTTAGATAAGATATATGAACATGTGATTATATGACTGAAGCATGTTAATGTATGAGCATGATTTAGAATTTTATGAAATATATTAAAAGGACGATTGGGCATGACCCTAAATTATGAGTTAAGCGGCACTACTACGGAAATGTCTTAAAGTTAGATGAAAGTTGGAGCATTTTGTTGATTTTCTTATTGATGTGATTTATTATGAAAATGTGTAAGTTATATGATGTATTATGAAATTTCAAATGTTTGATTGTTACATGAGTTAGTGCATGAAAGTGATGTACTGGAGTGGATCCATTAATACTAGATTAATTACATATGTTGAGGTTAAATAGCCTAATCTGATCAGGAGATTTTTTTAGAAGATTCATGATTTGGTGAATGTTATATGTAATATGAAGTTAGATGCAATCTCTTTTCCTTTCCAGACTATGTGACTGCATGAAAATCATGCACGTCCAAAGGTGCTAGTACATGAAAGAGATGTACTAGGACTGGTGTGTATGAAAGTGATACATACCTAGAGGGTACTGGGGTGTACAAAAGAGGTACACACTCAGTGAGTTATGTGTATATGAAAGAGGTGTATGCCTAACCATGTGTACGAAAGAGGTACACATCCCTACATTTATAGAGAGGATCTGGGGTGTACGAAAGATGTACATACTCAGTGAGTTATATGTATATGAAAGAGGTGTATACATAACTAGATGTATGAAAGAGGTACATACATAGTAGGTTAGGTGTATATGAAAGAGGTGTATGTATACATAACTAGATGTACGAAAGAGGTACATACTCAGTAGGTTAGGTGTATACGAAAGAGGTGTACGAAAGAGGTACACATTCAGTGGGTTATGTGTATACGAAAGAGGTGTATACATAATTAGATGTACGAAAGAGGTACATACTCAGTAGGTTAGGTGTATACGAAAGAAGTGTATACTTAACCATGTGTACGAAAGAGGTACACATTAAGTAGGTTATGTGTATACGAAAGAGGTGTATGCATAACCATGCGTATGTAAGAGATTGTGTTTCCTTCGGGATTCACCAGAGGTTGTGGGTCCTACGGGACTTACTAGAGATAGTGGGCATACTTAACTACAGTAGAATAGAACTCAGTTTTTCATGTATGTATGTGTCCCATGAGGACTAGAGAAATTTATATGTTTCACCAGAGGTGGGTATCTAGAGGACATAGATGCCCAGCCTGACTCCAGTAGTAGGGTTACTTACTGAGTATTTTATACTCATTCTTTCTCATGTTGTTGTTTTAGGTAAGGGTAGAGATGCACTGGCGATGGACAAGCGAAATTCGTGATCAAGCCACTGGGACTAGGTTTTATGCTTCCGCTCATAAGATTTAAAGTTCTTTTCATGTTCCTCTTAACTTTTAATTTTGATACTTAAAACTTACTTTTAAGAATTGTTTTTCAAACTTATTTATTATCCTTTATGATTTATGGGTACCCTACTATTGTTTAGTATTTGAATTTAATGAAAGACTTTTGAACTTACCTTATTTAATTAGCATTTATTTCACCATAACCGAGTGTCGTTATGAGTTCCATGCATGCATGTATTTAGTAACGGCCTAACTTAAGTCCTAGGGGGTCGGGTCGTTACAATATGTGTGGGTTCATCGTCTTTGATTGGTTAGGATTAGTAAACTATTAGTATATATGTGGTCAATATATATATATATAAAACAATACCAAGTCTATAAAAGATACATACCTCAGACAATGTGGCCGATATGTTGACCAACACAGTTCCTCAAAGCAAGCTTGGTCATTGCTTGGACCTCCTTGGGTTCGAGTTACCTGAAAAAGGTTAGCTCAAGATCAGCTCAACAAGAAAAAAGGGAAAGATTTTCTGGATGTTTACAAAGGTGGAGATTGTAATAGAAAGAACTGAAGACAATAAAATGAAGTTGAAATTAGTTTATCGTTATCGTCTCTTTCTGTTTTGTTTATTGTAACCATTAAAGCTTCTTCGTTGAAAATGTGAGCCTGTATAAAAGGTGAAAGAATGAGAGTGTAACAAAGAGAGAGAGAGAGCAAGACATTCATTCTGTAAAGAAGTTTAAAGAAGAAGTAATAAAAGAGACTCTCCCTATTTGCACAGTGGACGTAGGCCTTTGGCTGAACCACTTAAATACTTGTGTTCTTTTTTTCTCTACGATTGTCTAGCTTCTACTTAAATATCGTGTACACGATCGTTTAGTTCCTCTTGCATCATTTACACGATCGTTTAGCTCCACTTTGCATCGTCTATACGGTCGTCTAGTTCCTCAACTATTGTATATACGATCGTCTAGTTCCTCAACTATTGTATATACGATCGTCTAGTTCCATTCAACTATCACCTACACGATCGTCTAGTGCTTCTTAGTGTCGTCTACATAATTGAACTATCGTCTAGTTTCTTAGAGCTTCGCCTACATGATTGAGCTCGCTTATAGGCAAACTATTGAAGAGTTTTGAAGCTTAAAGGATACAATCTTCCCTGAGTCTTGAAGTGAAGTTGATCGTTTATGCTGAGTAGTTTGAGCCTGCAAACAAGAGAATTATAGTTATCTGGGGCCACAAGTGGTATTAAAGCTTAGAAAACAACTCAAGACATATCCAAGATTTGAATTCTTGCATATAAAGATTCAGACAAGTCAATCTTTAAGTTCAAAAATGGCTACAACCAGGTATGAAATCGAGAAGTTTGATGGAAAGACAAACCTTGAATTATGGAAAGCTAAGATCAAGGTAGTATTGGCAACAGAAGGCACTTCTGACCATCACAGATCCAACAAAATACCCTGAAACATGTAGAAAAAGAGACAATAGAGGTAAATGCCTATGGAACTATTGTCTTCAATATTACAGATTAGGGGTGTTCAAAAAATCCGATGACCCGAAAAAACCGATCAATCCAACCCAACTCGTACGGTTTAGGTTGGGTGATCAACTCATTTGGGTTGGGTTGGGTTCAAATAAATGAAAATTTTATGGGTTGTGTTGGGTTAGTTCAAGGGTTCACCTAATATAACCTAAACTAACCCGAACCAACCCGAATTTATTATTACCTTTAAAATATGTTTTTTTATTACTTATAACACAATTATTTATACATGTATTGATTTTAATTTTATTTAATTCCAATATTTTTTGAATAATTTATTCTTTAACAACTCTTAAAAGTAATTTATTTGCACTTTAGAAAGAAAATTTTCACTATTTAAATTGAAATCAAGTTGTTAATCTTAATTCAATATATGAAAATAATTAAATAAGATTTTTACATATTTAAGTTGTGTTTCTTTTTAAAGCAAAATTTTAAACAAATGACCCGATTAACCCGAACTAACCTAACCCAAATATTTCATAGTTAGGTTGGGTTGGGTTGGGTTCATTTTTTAATAAGGGTTATTTGGATTGAAGAAATTTATAACCCGAACAATTGTGTTGGGTCTAAAAAGTCTTTTAATCCAACCCAACTCAACCCATGAACACCCCTATTACAGATAGTGTTTTAAGGCAGATAGTTGACCAACCAACTGCATATGATCTTTGGAATTGTTGGAATACGTTGAATCTGTTTGTTGGCACTTCGAACAACCAAGTACGGGGGGTGTAATTTTCTTTAACCCTAGAGGCGCCGTTTGATGTAATTTTCTGAAAATATTCTCCCTAATAATACTGTTCTCCCCCTGTCCGTGGACGTAGCTAATACACTGTTAGTGAACCACGTATATCTGTGTATCGATCTTCTCTATCTCTACTTTCCTTTTTTGTGTTCTTTAATTGTCGATTAAGAACAGGAACAAATTATACGAGATTTATCTCAACAAAGATTGCATAATAGAGCTTTCTTGAGGGAAAGATTTTTCACATATAAGATGGATGCTGCAAAATCCCTCACTGACAATTTGAACGAATTTAAGAGACTGCCACAAGAATTGAGATCAATAAGAGACAACATTGGGGAGAAAATGAGGCCTTTATCTTACTTAACTTCTTACTAGACTCGTTTAAGGATATCAAAACAACAATGAAGTATGGTAGAAAAAGAATCACTACAGAAGCAATTATTTCAGCAATCAGAGTTAGAGAACTAGAATTACATATGAGCAAGAAAGAGCAGCAAGGAGGAAAGGTTTGTTTTCAAAAAGGAAAGCAAAGAACAATGGGAAGGGCAAGCAAAATGGGGGTGACAAGTCTAAAATCAAGTGTCATTTTTGCCACAAACTTGGACACATGAAGAAAGATTGTTATGCCTTGAAAAGGAAGTTGAACTAACAGAACAAAGGAGGAAAATAGACAAAGGCAGCTATGGGAGAAAATTCCCTTGTGTATTCAGATGCCTTGGTAGCAACTGAAGAGTGTGGTGAGAAAAATTCTATGGAGACTCAAGATTGGGTGATAGATTCTGGTTGTCCAGTCCATATGACACCATCTAAAGGGTGACTTTGTATCTACAAGAAGTGGGATGGAAGGCTAATTTACATGGAAAATAATAATACTTGCAGGGCAGTTGGCATTGCATCTGTTTCCGTGAAGTTAGAAAATGGTTCGATGAAGTTAATCAGGAATGTGAGGCATGTTCCTACATTGAAGAGAAATCTCCTATCATTGGGGATGTTTGATTCCATTGGTTGTGAATATAGAGAAGCTGGAGGCACCTTTGAGATAATCAAAGACTCAAAGGTGGTGTTGGTGGCTACTAAAGTTAATGGCTTGTATGTCATAGCAGATTCAACTTTGATGGCTATAGATGAAGAACCTACAAAAGATGAGCTATGGCACAAGAGGCTATCTCATATTAATGTGAAAAGGCTGTAAGTTCTTTCCAAACAGGGGATTCTTCCTAAAGGTGTTGGAGATAACTTGAAGTTTTGTGAACATTGCATCCTTGGCAAGGTAACAAGGCTAGGCTTCCTTAAAGGACAACATACTACCAAAGAGATACTTGAATATGTGCATTCTGACCTATGAGGTCTAGCACACTCTCCTTCACTAAGTGGAGCAAGGTACTTCATTTCTTTTGTTGATGATTATTCAAGAAAGAGTTGGGTTTATTTTCAAAAAACCAAAGATGAAGTGTTTGGGAGATTTAAAGAATGGAAAACCTTGATTGAAAAACAAACCTCTAAACACATTAAACACTTGAGAACTGACAATGGTTTAGAATTTGTGGAGAAGAGTTTAACTTGTTTTGCACAAATAATGGTATTGTAAGGAACATAACAATGAGGTATACACCTTAACAAAATGGAGTTGCTAAAAGACTCAACAGAACAGTACTTGAAAGGGTGAGATGTCATCTGTCCAATGCTCTTTTGCTTGAGAAATATTGGGCAGAGGTAGTGTCCTACACAATCTACACTCTAAATAGGTGTCCACATCAGTCTATTGAGCTGAAAACACCAGAAGAGAGATGGATAGGGAAGCTTCCCAAGCTAGAACACTTGAAGGTATTTGGGTGTGTAGGGTATGTGCATCAAAGCTAAGGTAAGCTAAAACCTAGGGCTGTCAAATGCATGTTTCTAGGCTTTACACCTGGAGTGAAAGGATATAGACTATGTCATTCTTTTGAGAAGAGATGTGTCAACAGTAGATATGTTGTGTTCAGAGAAAATGAGATGTTTATGATGTCCGAGCAACAATCTACACCTATGTCTAAGACCAATAGCACAAGGTTTGAGGTGGAGCCTCAAAATGATCAAAGAGCTTCTATTTCTTTTCAGAATCTAGAAATTGAAGGTGAAGACACTGTTGAGGTAAGTGAATTTGTGTCAAGTGAACAAGTAGAGACACAAGGAGATCTACAAAATTATTCCATAGCAACGGACAGGACAAAGAGAACCATTGTGCCCTCTGCAAGATATCTAGAATCTAACTTTGCTAGTGTTGCTTTAAGTGCTGTCATTTCACTAAGCAACAATGAACTCACCAGTTTTGATGAAGCTACAAACAACCCTGATGCTAGACAATGGATTGAGATCATGAATGATAAAATAAGGTCTCTTAACCTTAATGATACATGGAAATTAGTGCTTTGCCTAAAGGGTACAAACCTATTTCATGTAAGTGGATTTATAAGTTTAAAGAAGAAATTCTAGGGGTCCAAAAGTTTAGATTTAAGGCAAGGCTTATTGCAAAGGGATTCACACAAAAGGAAGGGACTGATTATACAGAGGTCTTTTCTCTAAGGGAGAGGAGTAGCCTAATGGATGTGAATACAACATTCTTACATGGATTGTTGAATGAAACTATCTACATGAAACAACCTCAAGGGTATGTGAAGAAAGGAGAAGAAAACTTTGTGTCTACTAAACAAATCAATCTATTGGCTCAAGCAGCACCAAGGTGTTGGTATGACATATTTGATGAGGTGATCTCTAAAATGGGATTCAAGAGAAGCTCCTATGACTAGTATGTGTATACCAACTCTAAAAGCTTCAAAGAACTAGTGTATTTACTTCTTTATGTAAATGACATGTTGTTGGCTGGAAGTTCCAAAGAAGTTTTGGGGCAAGTCAAGGCTCTTCTAAAGAAAGAGTTTGACATGAAAGAACTAGAGGAATCTAGAAGGATTCTTGGCATAGAAATTGACAGAGAAAGAAAGCAAGACAGATTGTATGTGAGTCAAGCTGAATACTATGGAAAAATACTTAGGTTCAATATGGATGGTGCTAAGCCTGTTTGGCACTCCCCTTGCACCTTATTTTAAACTCTCAGTTGCAAATAGTCCAAAGAGTATAGATAAGGATCACATTAACCATATGAAGGTTGTTCCCTATTCCCAGGTAGTGGGATCTTTGATGTATCTAATGACTTCAACCAGACCAGATTTGTCCTATGCTACAAGTTTAGTCAGTAGATACATGGCCAATCATGGTAAACGACATTGGGAAGTAGTTAAATGGATACTAAGGTATCTTTGTTCATCAAAGGAAGCACAGATCTTATATAGATAGAATGACCCTTACAATGATGAAATGTATGATTATGTTGATGCTGATTATGGAGGGGATCTAGATAGAAGACACTCATTATTTGGATATCTTTTCCTATGGAAAAAATTTAATAAGTTGGAAGGCAAGTCTGCAATCTGTTGTGGCCCTATCCACAACAGAAGCTGAGTTTATAGCTCTGTCTGAGGTTGTCAAAGAAGATTTGTGGCTGAAGGGATTACTAAACGATTTCAGCATTACACAAAAAAGTGAGAATATATTGTGACAATCAGAGCACAATCTATTTGTCTAAAAACTAACAGTTTCATAGCAGAACTAAGCACATTGACATCAAGTACCATTTTATCAGACAGGAGATTGAGAAAGGGGAAGTTGAGATAGTAAAGATACATACCTCAGACAATGAGACTGATATGTTGACCAAGACAGTTCCTCAAAGCAAGCTTGGTCGTTGCTTGGACCTCCTTGGATTCAAGTTACCTGAAAAAGGTTAGCTCAAGATCAGATCAAAAAGAAAAAAGGAAAAGGTTCTTTGGATGTCTACAAAGGTGGTGATTGTAATAGAAAAAATCAGAGACAATAAAATGAAGTTTAAATCAGTTTATTGTTGTCGCCTCTTTCTGTTTTGTTTGTTGTAACCACCAGAGCTTCGTCGTTGAAAATGAGAGCTTGTATACAAGGTGAAAGAATGAGAGAGTAAAAGAGAGAGAGAGAGAGAGAGCAAGACATTCATTCTGTAAAGAAGTTTAAAGAAGAAGTAATAAAAGAGACACTCTCTATTTGCACAGTCGACATAGGCCTTTGGCTGAACCACTTAAATAGTTGTGTTCTTTCTTTCTCTACGATCATCTAACTTTTACTTAACTATCGTGTACACGATCGTTTAGTTCCTCTTACATCGTTTACACAATCGTCTAGCTCTGCTTTGCATCGTCTATATGATCGTATAGTTCCTCAGCTATCATCTATACGATCGTTTAGTTCCATTCAACTATCGCTTACACGATCGTCTAGTGCTTCTTAGTATTGTCTACATAATTGAACTATCATATAGTTCCTTATAGCTTTGTCTACACGATTGAGCTCGCATACAGGTAAACAATTGAAGAGTTTTGAAGCTTAAAGGATACAATCTTTCTTGAGTCTTGAAGTGGAGTTGACCATTTATGCTGAGTAGTTTGGGCTTGCAAACAAGAGAATTATAGTTATTTGGGGCCACAAAAACAATACCAAGTCTACCTCAAGAGGTTTCATTATTCTAAATATCAATTCAACAAACCCACGTTAAGCTCTAGCTACAGCAAAGCTACAAATCCACCTTCAAAACTAACAAAAAAAAAAAAAAAAAAAAGACACCAATGATATACAAGATTTTTTTGGGATAAGAGTAATTACCAAATAGAAAAGTTTGAAGGCAAAATCATAATGATATATCAAATTTTTGTTACTTGTCTTTATTCTTACCACTTTAAAGAATTCAAGATGCAACGAATAAAAAAACAAAAAGAAACAAACTGAAATCATTGTTTCCTATGTTACAAAACCATCTTCTTCTGAAAGAAGTACTTACGAAAACATTGTAAATCGCTATAAAAACATTTGTCTCACCAGATAAGCGAATTGTATGAGGTAGTGAGGTCATGTTCAAGAAGCAAAGCCCCAAACAAACATGTATAAATTGCGTTTTGTTACTGTTTGAATCCCCCAAAAAACAAATTCCTTTTTGGAAGAGATACCATTGAGATAACATGGAGGATAATTGAACCACTTTCGTGCAATACTCATATATATATGTGTGTATATATATATATATATATATATATATATATATATATATATATACAACTTTGTGAGTTGGGTGCCAAGATTAAAAGAAAACCTTCTTCTTCTTCTTTTGCATTAGTTAAAAAATTAAAGAATATAAACATTACTCAATTGTGATCATGAAAAATATGAATATTATTTTAGTCGAAGAATTTGGATATTGTTTTAATAGAACTAAACAATCCTAGCATCACCAAATCTTGCATATTAGAATCGACCACCTCGCCCACTTACTTGTAGGTGCTACAAATGAAACTGCCTAAAGAAACCAACAAGCTATAGAAACTAGAATTCATTGTGATATATAAAAAGTAGAGATAAAAAAAATGAAAATAAGAACTCCAACAATTTGATAAAAAATAAACAATACCAACAACATGAGAGGGGATTTAAATAACACTTGGAACCAATTTGAGTAGGAAAAAATCAAACAAAGCCCTAAACTATATAGGTAAAAGAAAGTTCAAAAGTAAGTTTAAGCTAAAAATGTACTATGTGCCAATGAATGGGAAAATTTCACAAAATGACCCGAAACCCAAAAACTTTTCTACCAATAACCACTTCTTAAAAACTTTTCTACCACTGACCTTTCGCCCATACGAAATTCTAAAATTACCTCCAATTTTAAAAAAGCCCTCACATCGTTTGGTGAACGTGCGTCTCTACGAATACTTTATAATGATAGGGTCTCCCTCCATTTCGTTCATTTCATGATCGTTGAGAGAATACTAACCGATCGGATAGAGAATACTAAACGAGCATTTAGAGAATATTCGAGCATTTAGATATTACTAAGCGATCGGATAAAGATTACTAAGCGATCGTATAGAGAATACTAACCGATCGTTTAGACATATGTTATGCGATTGTTTAGCTAACTGTTACGCGATCATTTAGACATTTGTTATGCGATCGTTTAGCTAACTGTTACACGATCGTTTAGATATCTGTTATGCGATCGTTTAGCTAACTGTTATGGGATCGTTTGGCTAACTATTACGCGATCATTTAGATATCTGTTTATGCGATTGTTTAGTTTTTGTTATGGGATAATTTAGTTTTTGTTACGTGATCATTTAGATATTTGTTATGCGTCCGTTTAGTTTTTGTTATGCGATTGTATAGATTTTGTTATGCGATCGTTTGGTTAACTTTTATGCAATCATTTAGATATATGTTTATGCGATCGTTTAGTTTTTGTTATGTGATCGTTTAGATATCTATTACGCGATCATTTAGATATCTGTTATGCGATCGTTTAGTTTTTGTTATACGATCGTTTAGGTTTTGTTATGTGATTGTTTAAATTTTGTTATGTGATCGTTTAGATAAATTTGTGCTAAATTTGTACAGTATAATTGGTGTTGTACATTTAACTAAGCAAATAAATAACTAAGCAATCGTTTAGATAAATTTGTGCTAAATTTGTACAGTATAATTGGTGTTGTACATTTAACTAAGCAAATTTGTACAGTATAATCACCCAAGAAAATTACATATTGTTTAATCTAGATGGGCTAGTGCCAGGTGTTATTAATGTTTGTCTGCGCGTTTTCTTGTTATGTCCTCTCTAACCACATCGTGTACACCTATGTATTTGTCGTGGCTCCTCTCCAATTGAAGGTATCCTGGCGGTTTGATGTCGACCTATACTTGCTACCTTTTGCGGTGGTATAATTGGTTTAAAATCTCCAACATATGGTCTTCGAGCCCATTCTTGTTTGTATCCGACTGGGAAGATTGGTTTGGTGTAAGCAGCAAGCACACACTCAACTGTAAACCATTTTGCACATAATGTTTGAACATTAATGTTTCTCAGGGTTGCTGTAGATATTGCATGGGAGCATGGGATCTCGAGGCAATTAAAATCCATACACGTACATGTCCGTGAACGAAGACCAACAAACCCCCCCAAATATCCATTGTCCACATTAATTATATGCATATCTATCAAGAAAATATGATATGTTCTAGACATCAATTTTGAATCCTTTAGAATACTCATTGCATAATCAGTTACAATGTTTATGCATGCCATTGCATGTGTATGTCAGATATAGAACCAACCTTATAACCACTCGCGGATATGCTCTAATAGCTTTGTGATTGGTAGTTCTCGTGCATCTTTCAACACTCCATTGAGGCATTCTACTATATTTGTCATCATCTTGTCATACCTACAATGGACTTGATAAACCCTTGCCCACCATTGTAATCCAACCTCCTCAAGATAGGCCGTCACACCCTGTACATCTGAAAGTTAGACATTCTATAAGCTTTTGCCACTAGGTAGAAGTATGGGATTATGTCTTTATTCTTGAATTTGTCAACCAAATTGTTCCGAATATGGTATTAGGGCATGAAATGCATCATGAAATATAATTTCAACAGCCTTTGCAATTGAAATGTGACGATCTGATATAATCACTAAATTGGGAACATCTTCTATCGAAGCCTTCAAATGAGTCATGAACTAAGTCCATGATGCATCATTCTCACCATCTACAATACTGAAGGTGATAGGATATATGTTGTTATTTCCATCGATACACGTTGTTATTAAAAATAAACCTTTGTATTTCTCGTGCAAATGGATTCTATCAACAATGATTACTAGGTGGATTCAATTTAGAAAACCCCTAATACATGGACCAAGGCCATGAATACATACTTAAAGTATTGTCCGTTCTCTACTTCAACCTCAAATATCGTACCTAGATTTGCAAGCTTTAGTGTCTCGCCATATGCCCTAACAATAGCACATGATCTTTCCGGCGACCCTCGTGCATACACCAATCCGTACTCTCTAGCGCGAAAAGCCCACCCGTAACTTATGTTCACTCCATAATCTCATCAGACGTTCTCAATTATATCCCTTGGGTGGTAGGTTCGACCAACTTGTCCGTATTTGAACTTGATTAAGTGTCCAATAATCCAACTTTTTGCTTGTCAATGATTACCAGTTCTCATTTCAAGAGAATATGTATGTTCGCTGGGATATTTCGTCACTTTGAAGGAATCACTTTCTTTCATTTTTTTGCACGGACCCTTCATTTGCATTCCTCCACCGAACACTAGATAGTTAGAAAGCTCTTTGTTGACTTTTTTACTGTTGGATTTTATGTCCTAAAACTTGTAGTTTGTAAATTAATAAACATATTCTATTTTTTTTTTCGATAAAATTGTTATTGAAATTGTAATCTTGAATCCAATAAACTAAGGTTCTGAGCCTATTTAATGTAGTTTGAACTTTATGTAGTGACATAAATGTGGATCAAGTTCAAATATATAGCCAAAATGGTCTATAGTATATGAATAAGGTTAGACGCCTTATTCTAGGGACATTATGGATGCGGCCCATTTTGTAGTTAGTACAAATGATGTGATCCTAAATCGTTCACGTGGAGACATGAAAGTAGGGACATCCTATGTAAAGAGTTTACATAAGATTGAACCATGAAATAGTCACTTTTTACGTTCTAAATGTTGTTTTATGTACTGACTATTTCATTAATTGATGACCTAGGTAACTTAATCTTAATCCTAAGCTAACTATGAACTCCTGTTTACTCGGATATATCCTTAGATCTGCATAGGTGAGGGCAGCTCATTATCGTTGGCCCAATAAGCCTCTTATTTCAGGGGTAAGATCAGGTGAATAGCTGGGAACATAGGGTGCAAGACGGAATTCACTCCTACCCATTATAAGGATAGTAGATAGGTTGTTTCCTTTAGTACTGAATCCAGGTCTTGAATAAGGGGCCCTACCCTCTCCTTGGCCCGAGAAGGGTTCGGTTTATAGGTTGGACCTTAAACCAATTGTTCATTAGAGGATCAGTGAAACTTAAGAAACAAAATGTAGTCTTGGGGATAAAACGGTTTTTATGACCAAACCGAGATTACGAACAACCTGTGAAGGATTAGCTTACTAATCATGGTTATATCAAATGGACACAAATGTATATCTATAGTGAGAGGAGTGCAACTACGAGACTATAGTGGAATGACCCGTTAGTTAACGAATGTTGATTAGCTTTGTCTAAAAGAGTTTTAGCCAGCTAATCTCGGATCATTGGAGCCCATGATCTATAGGTTCATTAGGTTTCCTTACTAGCTCATATGGAATAAATTTATAACAGTATGATAGAATAATTCGAATTATTCGAATTAGGTGAAGAAAGAGAAACCGACAAGTATATGTGATATAGTGCTCGATTTTTCAGTTTAGAGATACAACTTTAATATTTAAATGTGATTTAAATATGAACACTTTCATATTCGGAAGCTCGAAAATAATGGAAATGGTCAAAGATGTAAAAAGTCAAAGAGTTGACTTTTGACTTTGAAAAGTCAAACTTTGACCGACCTTATATTCAAATATGATTTGAATTTTGAGAAAATGAATGCGGATTCATGCTCGGGAGGTCAAAATTAGTCAACACAGAAAAAATCATAAGAGAGAGATGAATTTGGATTATTGTTTTAATAGAACTAAACAATCTAGCATCACACAAATCTTGCATATTAGAATCGACCACCTCTGCCCACTACTTGTAAGGTGCTACAAATGAAACTGCCTAAAGAAACCAACAAGCTATAGAAACAGAATTCATTGTGATATATAAAAGTAGAGAATAAAAAAATGAAAAAAGAACCCAACAATTTGATAAAAAATAACAATACCCAACAAACATGAGTAGGGGATTTAAATAACCTTGGAACCAAAATTGACGTGGAAAAATCAAACAAAGCCCTAAACTATAATAGGTGAAAGAAAAGTTTCAAAAAGTAAGTTTAGCAATAAAATTACATGTGCCAATGAATGGGAAAATTTCACAAAATGACCCGAACCCAAAAACTTTCTACCAATAACCCTCTTAAAAACTTTTCTACCACTGACCTTTCGCCCATACGAAATTCTAAAATTACCTTCATTTTGAAAAAAAGCCCTAACATCGTTTGGTGAACGTGCGTCTCTACGAATACTTTATAATGAATAAGGGTCTCCCTCCATATTCGTTCATTTCATGTAAATCGTTGAGAGAATACAACCGATCGGGATAGATGAATACTAAAACGAGCATTTAGAGAATATTCGAGCATTTAGACTATTAACTATAGCGATCAATAAAGATTAACTTAAGCGATCTGTTAGAGAATACTAACGATCGTTTAGACATATGTTATTGCGATTGTTTAGCTACTGTTACCGATCATTTAGACATTTTTATGCGATCGTTTAGCTAACCTGTTACACGATCGTTAGATTCTGGTTAGCGATCGTTTAGCTAACTGTTTTATGGATCGTTTGGCTAACTAATTACGACGATCATTTATAGATATCTGTTATGGCGATTGTTTTAGTTTTTGTTAGTGGGATTATTAGTTTTTTTTAGCGTGATCAATTTAGATATTTTGTTATGGCGTCCGTTTTAGTTTTGTTATGCGATTGTATAGATTTTGTTATGCGATCGTTTGTACTTTTAGTGCAATCATTTAGATATATGTTTATGCACGTTTAGTTTTTGTTATGTGGATCGTTTAGGATATCTATACGCGTATCAAATTTGATATCTGTATGCGTCGTTAGTTTTGTTATACGATCGTTTTAGGTTTTGTTATGTATTGTTTAAATTTTGTTATGTGATCGTTTAGATAAATTTGTGCTAAATTTGTACAGTTAATTGGTTGTTGTAATTTAAACATAAGCAAAATAAATAAGCTAAGCAATCGTTTAGATAAATTTGTTGCTAAATTTGGTACAGTAAATTGGTGTTGTTACAATTTAAACTAAGCAAATTTGTACAGTATAAATCACGCCAGAAGAAAATTGACATATTTGTTTAACTCTAGATGGGCTGAGTGCCCGGTGTTATTAATGTTTTGTCTGCGGGCGTTCTTCTTTGTTATGGTCCTTCTAACCAATCGTGTTACACTAGTATTTGTCGTGGCTCCTCTCCAATTGAAGTATCCTGGCGGTTTGATGTCGACCTATACTTGCTACGCTTTTTTGCGGTGGTATAAAGTTGGTTTAAAATCTCCAACATATGGTCTTCGAGCCCATTCTTGTTTGTTGAATCCGACTGGAGTATTGGCGTTTGGATGTAAGCAGCCAGCACACACTCAACTAGTAAACCATTTTGCACATAATGTTGAACCATTAATGTTTCTCAGGGTTGCTGTAAGATATTGCATGGAGCATGGGATCTCGAAGGCAAATAAAATCCCATACACGTACATGTCCGTAAACGAAAGACCAACAAACCCCCCAAATATCCATTGTCCACAATTAATTATATTTGCATATCTATGCAAAGAAAATATTGATATTCTAGACATTCAATTTTAGAATCCTTTAGAATACTCATTGCATAATCAGTTACAATGTTTATGCATGCCATTGCATGTGTATGTCAGATATAGAAACCAACCTTATAAACACTCGCGGATAATGCTCTAATAGCTTTTGTGATTGGTTAGTTCTCGTGCATCTTTCAACAACTCCATTGAAGGCATTCTACTATAATTTGTCATCATCTTTGCATTACCTACATGGACTTATAAACCCTTGCCCACCATCTGTAATCAACCTCTCAAGATAGGCCGTCACACCCTGTACATCTGAAAGTTAGACATTCCTATAAGCGTTTCCCTAGGTAGAAGTAATGGGAATTCATTCTTTATTCTTGAATTTGTCAACCAAATTGTTCCGAATATGGTATTAGGGCATGAAATGCATCATGAAATATAATTCAAACAGCCTTTGGCAATCTTGAAATTGACGATCTATATATCACTAAATTGGGGAATCTTTTCTATCGAAGCCTTCAAATAGTCATGAACTAAGTCCATTGATGCAATCATTCCACCATTACATACTTGAACGGTATAGGATTATAATGTTGTTATTTCCATCGATACACGTTGTATATAAAAAAAACCTTTTGTATTTCTCTGTGCAAACTGGTCTTATCAACAATGATTACTAGGTGGATTCAATTTAGAAAACCCCTAAACATGGACCAAAGGCATGAATAACATACTTAAAGTATTGTCCGTTCTCTACTTCAACCTCAAATATCGTACCTTAGATTTGCAAGCTTAGTGTCTCGCCATAGCCCATCAATAGCACATGATCTTTCGGCGACCCTCGTGCATAACCTAATCCGTACTCTCTAGCGCGAAAAAAGCCCACCCGTACTTATGTTCACTCCATAATCTCATCAACGTTTCAATTATATCCCTGTGGGTGTAGGTTCGGACACAACTTTGTCCGTATCTTGAACTTATTAACGGTGTCCAATAATCCACTTTTTTGCTTGTCAACTGATTACCAGTTCTCATTTCAAGAGACATATGTATCGTATTCGTCGGGATATTTCGTCACTTTTGAAGGAATACCTTTCTTTATTTTTTTGCAAACGCCCTCTCATTTGCATTCCTCCACCGAACACTAGATAGTTAGAAAGCTCTTTGTTGACTTTCTTACTGTTGGATTTATGTCCTACAACTTCTGTAGCTTTGTAAATTAATAAACATATTCTATTTTTTTTTTCGATAAATTGTTATTGACAATTGTAATTCTTGAATCCAATAAACTAAGGTTCTGAGCCTTATTATGTAGTTTGAACTTTATGCTAGCTCGGACATAAAAGTGTGGATCAAGTTCACACACTATATAGCAAAATGGTCTGATAGTATATGGAATAAGGTTAGGACGCCTTATTCTAGGGATCATATGGGATGCGGCCCATTTTGTGTACCGTTCAGTACAACATAGATGTGATCCTAAAAATCGTC
Organism: Benincasa hispida; assembly: GCF_009727055.1. Classification (NCBI taxonomy): domain Eukaryota; kingdom Viridiplantae; phylum Streptophyta; class Magnoliopsida; order Cucurbitales; family Cucurbitaceae; genus Benincasa; species Benincasa hispida. Next base: position 46,698,031 of record NC_052351.1, read on the forward strand.
TCATCAGTGGAGACTGAAAAGTAGCGACAATCCTATGTAAAGAGTTTACATAAGAATTGAACCATGAGAATAGTCGACTTTTTACGTATTCAAATGTTGTTTTACATGTACTTGACCACTATTGCATTAATTGGAGACCTAGAGTAACTTAATCTTTCAATCCAAAGCTTAACTCCATGTAACCTCTCTGACTATCTTACTCGTGATATTACCTCATGAAATCGTGCACTTAGGTGAGGGCAGCTCATTATCGTTGGCCCAACTACAGCCTCTTTATTTCAGGGGTTAAAGCATCAGGTGAATAGCTGGGAACATAGGGTGCAAGACCGGAATTCACTTCCTACCCTTATAAGGATAGTAGATAGGTTGTTTCCTTTCGTACTGAATCAGGTTTTGAATAAGGGGCCTACCCTTCCTTGGCCGAGAAGGGTTCGGTTTTATAGGTTGGAGCCTTTAAACCCAATTGTTCATTCAGAGGATCATGAAACTTGAAACAAAATGTAGTCCTTTGGGGATAAAACGGTTTTTAATGACCAAACCGAGATTACGACAACTGTGAAGGGATTACTGCTACTAATCATGGTTATATCAAATGGACAACAACTGTATATCTATGTGCAGAGGAGTGCAACTACGAGAACTATAGTGGAATGACCCGTTAGTTAACGAATGTTGATATAACTTTGTCTAAAAGTTTTAGCCAGCTAATTTCTCGGGACTCATTGAGCCATGATCTATAGTTTCATTAGGTTTCCTTAAACTAGCTCATATGGAATATTTACTAACCAGTATGATGAATATTCGCTAAATTAATTCGAATTAGGTAAAAGATGAAAACCGACAAGTCATAAATTGAATAAGTGCTCCGATTTTTCAGTTGAGATACAACTTTAATATTTAATGTAGATTTAAATATGAACACTTTCATATTCGAAGCTCGAAAATAATAGGAAATGGTCAACAGATTAAAAAGTCAAAGAGTTTGGACTTATTGCTTTGAAAAGTCAAACTTTGACGACTTATATTCAAATATGATTTGAATTTTGAGAAAATGATGCGGATTCATGCTCGGGAGGTCAAAATAGTCAACAACAGAAAAAATCTAAAAGTCAAAAATGTTGACTTTTTGGTCAAAGTTTGCTTTGACAAATGACTACTTTTGCCCTTTGAACTATAGTTAGTGGAGAAAAATCCAAACTTTTGTTGGATTAATTTCTACTAACCACAATAGTGGGCTAGGTGTTAGCTTATAGTTGGAGACAGTTAAGCCACTTAGTTATCGGATTATAGTGTTGGGTTTTATGAGATTGATTTTATGCAATTTTGCATGACACTTTTCTATAATATGGGCTTTGATTTGGAATTAAAAAACTTTTGTCACTTTTGCCAAAATCAGTTTCCAAAATTGGCTGAAAAATAAAAACTCAAACCCACCCCAAATCTATCTTTTAATTCATCTCTTTCTCTCTCTCGGGTTCTTCAATTCATCGGGTCCCACAACTTGGTTCTTAGTCAGAGGATTAGTAGGCTCACAACCTAGTGGTGGTTCGGAAGAGTTCGGTCAAGATCAGCGAGGAAAAGCGTTTCAGGAGCTACAAGGTTGTTATACATCCCTTTAATTTACTGGTTTTTCCTAACTTTTTGCATGCTTTTTTTCCCCCCCCTTTTTTTAAATTAAAACGCAATTAGAGTGTAATTAGATCCTTCATTTAACTGCGTATGTTCGTGTTTCATCCATGTGATCAGAGCATGCTTTTAATTTACGCTCAATCGTTTTCTGGTGGTGTTTTTTTCTTTCTATTCAAGGTTGAATGAAATATGACTAAAGGTGATTTAATTATGATTTTGTCCATTGTTTCTTTAAATTTCTTGTGGAATATTTTTAAATTGTTCCACATGTTTTATGAGCATTAAATGTGTTAAAAGGTTTGGTCTATAAATTTTGTTAGAGTCATTAGAGTTGAAATTAGATTATAATTTTGATTTCCGGAAAGAGGAACAACTTCAAATTTTGGAAGAAAAAATTGGCTTACAGACCCGAATTTTTTCTAACCCGAAGAGAAACCTCCCAGACAAGACACGAGCAGCGATCCGACCCAGTTTTGGAGTATCCACGCGCCGCCAGCCTGTCCACGAGACGCTCTGCCCATTCCCGCGACCGACCCGGTTATCTCCCTTGCTCGCGATTGTCGCCCGTGCGCCGACCGGTTCGTTGCCGCTTTCGTCTGACCCCCCCCCCCCCCCCCGCCCTTTCCGTTGACATGTGCCAGTGCGCGTTGACCCACCGGCACCTGGTTGAGCCGGTTTGACCGGTTCAAACTGTTTTTGGTGTTTTTTTAGGC
>NC_052351.1:46700397-46729879 GCF_009727055.1 Benincasa hispida
CAGTTCGAATGGTTTCTGTGCGGTTTTGGATGGTTCAAAGTGTTTGAAGCCGATTCTGGGAAGCTGGTTGCTGATTTCTATAATAAATTAGTTATTTGTTTGTTTTTAATGCCAAAATTGGTCCACTTTAGTGTTGTTGACCTATTATGCATGTGATGTATAATGTTGTTTGATTATGCGTGCATATAGTATGCCATATAGTTTTAAAACCCCATCATAGGAAAAACATGTGATATGCATTTGTTATATGTTATAAGTGTTATAAAATATATACTATGCATGCTTAGTTTTAATATAAGTATTATATTAAAGCATCTTTGTTTGAAGGAAGCATGTTATAGATGAATGCTCTAGGGTTATAATTGTTATAAAATAACCTAGACTTCCAAAATCTATAACAAAGATACCATTGAGCAATCCCAATTTTCATAGAAAATAGGTCGATATCTTGTAAAATCAAAGTTACAAGAAAACTCATATGGCAAGATCTTGGCAAAAAGTCAGATAAGATGACTAAGGTTGAAGGTTTTTAAGTTGACGGTTCACGGAACACCTACTACTTGGAGATCGAGTTGGCGTCTGAGTTAGATTAAACCGGTTTTATGAGCATGCATGAGCGGTGTGAGGTAATAAAAATTTTTTATCACCTAGATATCGTAGGTTAAAAATTCAGTATAAAAGTTATACTCGGATGAATCACTTAGAATTAGGATATGTTTAAGTTAGCCAAAATGTATCACTAAGTATTTTATACCCTAACTGTCTAGAACACTTCAGCTGGAGAGACGTAATGTACTTTTAGCTCTAGTGTCCCTAAGAGTTCACACTGTGAGATTCATGCTTAGCTTTGGGTCGCCCTGGGAGCGGACTCTATTCAGAGAGTATTGCATGAGTCAATACCAAGGTGAATAGGGGAAGTTGTTCATAGTAAGTGGGAGAAGGAAGTGTGTCAACACATCCTATGGTCTCTTCCATTCGGTCGTACTGTGAGATTCCTATAATACGCCTGCATGTCTGCCCTAGAGCGACCTTACCAATCGGAGGGCTGTATTATAGGATCCGGAACTCCACGATCTCTAGAAATTGATAAGGTCTCTCAGGTCCGTTTTCATTTTTGTCTTTCCAACTTCAGGAGCATAATGATTCCGATATTTGAGGTCTGAAAGTGGAGGGTCACACTTACGAGAATTGCTAAATGTTAGTAAATTCTTGACCAAAGTAGCGATAACTAAAGTGCTATAGGAATAAAGAGTTATTCTGGGGTTAGTATCTAGTCAAGATTGTCTTGGTTCAAAAGAGGAATAATCGACTGCCCTTCATTAGAGGTTACTCTAAACTTTTGAAATATCGTTGCAAAATATAATAATGAAGGGTACATTATTAGTTTTTTTTTTTTTTTTGCTAAACTTGATTGGATTTAAAAGATTAAGGTTTTACCTAAAAAGAAATGTTTTTCTTTTCAGCATGACTAGCTCTTTAGTTCAACTATTAGCTTCTAAAAAACTTAACGGCGACAGCTACTCAACATGGAAAACAAATATGAATTCAACACTAGTAATAGATGACTTGAGATTTTTCTTAACTGAGGAATGTCCTCAGGCCCCTGCCTCGAAAGAAACACGAGGTAAGTATGATTTACTAGTTGCTGAAACATGTTTAGTGGAGTATGATACCTCAACCTGTATATTGGATTCAGGAGCCACTAATCATATTTTCTTCTCTTTTCAGGAAACTAGTTCCTGGAAAAACCTTGAAGAAGGCGAGATCACCCTCAAGGTTGGAACATGAGAGGTTGTCTCGGCCGAAGCAGTGGGAGACTTGAAGTTGTTTTTCAACGATAGATATATCATACTTAAAGATGTTTTATATGTTCATAAAATGAGACGAAATTTAATATCTATCACATGTATATTGGAACAAATGTATAAAATATCTTTTGAAGTTAATGGAGTGTTCATTTTCAGAAAAGGTATTCAAATTTGTTCTGCTATACTTGAAAACAACTTATATAAGTTAAGACCAACTAAAGAAAAAATTGTCTTAAATACTGATATGTTTCTATGGCACTTAAGACTTGGCCACATAAATCTCAAAAGGATTGAGAGATTGGTTAAGAATGAACTCTTAAATCAATTAGAAGACAATTCTTTACCTCCATGTGAATCTTATCACTAGGGAAAAATGACTAAGAGATCTTTTACTGGAAAAGGTGTCAGAGCCACAATACCCTTATAGCTCATACATTCGGACCTCTGTGGACCAATGAATGTCAAAGCTTGAGGTGGGTATGAATATTTCATCAGTTTTATTGATGATTATTCAAGGTATGGTCATATTTACCTAATGCATCACAAGTCTGATTCTTTTATAAAGTTCAAAGAATATAAGGCTGAGGTTGAGAACCAGTTAAGTAAAATAATTAAGACACTATGATCAGATCGAGGTGGGGAGTACATGGACTTAAGATTCCAGGACTATATGATAGAACACGGAATCAAGTCACAACTCTCTGCACCTAATATGCCTCAGCAGAACAGTGTATCTGAAAGAAGAAACAGAACCTTGTTGGACACGGTTCGCTCAATAATGAGTTTTGCTAAGTTACTTGATTCCTTTTGGGGACATGCATTAGAAACTACTGTCTATATTTTGAATAACATTCCCTCTAAAAGTATTTCAGAAACACCTTATGAGCTATGGAAAGGGCGTAAAGGCAGTTTATGTCACTTTAGAATTTGAGGATGCCCAACACATGTGTTGGTGAAAAATCCTAAAAAATTGGAACGTCGGTCAAAACTATGCTTATTTGTAGGTTATCCAAAAGAAACAAAAGGTGGTCTATTTTACGATCCTCAAGGGAATAAGGTATTTGTATCGAAAAATGCCACATTCTTAGAGGAAGACCATATAAGAAGTCATCAACCTCACAGTAGACTAGTATTGAATGAAATTTCAAAGACGCTATAGATAGAACTAGTTCATCTACTAAAGTAGTAGATAAAACTAGTATATCTGGTTAGTCACATCCTTCTCAAGAGTTGAGAATGCCTCAACGTAGTGGGAGAGTTGTTCATCAACCTGACCGTTACTTGGGTTCAATAGAAATACAAGTCGTCATACCTGATGACGGTATAGAGGACCCATCGACCTATAAACAGGCGATGAAAGATGTGGATCGTGATCAGTGGGTCAAAGCCATGGACCTCGAAATGGAGTCTATGTACTTCAATTCTATCTGGGAACTTGTAGATCAACCAAATGATGTAAAACCAATTGGTTGTAAGTGGATCTACAAAAGAAAATGAGACCAAGCCGATAAAGTACAGACTTTTAAGGCTCGACTTGTGGCAAAGGGTTATATCCAGAGAGATGGAGTGGAATATGAAGAAACTTTCTCTCCCGTTGCCATGCTTAAGTCGATTAGAATACTCTTATCCATTGCCACCTTTTATGATAATGAAATTTGACAAATGGATGTCAAGACAGCCTTTCTAAATGAAGATCTTGAAGAAGTATCTATATGGCTCAACCAAAGGGGTTTATTGCACAGGGTCAAGAAAAAAAGATTTGTAAGCTTCAAAAATCCATTTATGGGTTGAAACGAGCTTCTAGATCTTGGAATATAAGATTTGATACTGCGATAAAATCTTATGGCTTTGAACAGAATGTTGACGAGCCTTGTGTTTACAAGAAGATCGTCAATTCTACTATAGCGTTCTTAGTTTTATATGTTGACGATATTCTACTCATTGGGAATGAAGTAGGTTACCTAACTGACATCAAGAAATGGCTAGCAATGAAGTTCCAAATGAAATATTTGAGATATGCGCAGTATGTTCTCGAGATTCAGATTATTTGGAACCACAAGAACAGAACACTAGCCATGTCTCAAGCAACTTATATAGACAAAATGTTGTTTAGGTATAAGATGCGGAATTCCAAAAGAGGTCTTTACCTTACAGATATGGAATTCATTTTTCAAAGGATCAATGTCCTAAGATACCTTAAAAGGTTGAGGATGTGAAACACATTCCCTATGCTTCCGTAGTAGGGAGCCTAATGTATGCAATGTTATGTACTAGACCTAACATATGCTACGTAGTAGGGATAGTCAATAGGTATCAGTCCAATCCTGGATATGATCATTGGACTGCCGTTAAAAATATCCTCAAGTATCTTAGAAGAACGAGGAACTATATGCTCGTGTATGGTACTAAGGATTTGATCCTTACTGGATACACTGACTCTAATTTTCAAACCGATAAAGATACAAGAAAATCTACATCGAGACCAGTGTTCATTCTTAATGGAGGAGCAGTAGTGTGGAAAAGTGTGAAGCAAAACTGTATTGTGAACTCCACGATGGAAGCTGAATACGTAGTTTCATGTGAAGCAGCAAAGGAAGCAATATGGTAGAGGAAATTCTTGACAGATTTGGAAGTCGTTCCAAATATGCAACTGTCTATCACCCTATATTGTGATAATAGTGGTGTAGTTTCAATTTCAAGAGAACCAAGAAGCCACAAGCGCGACAAGCATATTGAGCGCAAATACCATCTGATCTGGGAGATTTTACATCTTAGAGACATTGTAGTGACCCAGATATCTTCTGAGCAAAACATTGCTGATCCTTTTACAAAGGCCCTCACGGCTAAAGTGTTTGAATGTCACCTACAAAGTCTAGGTCTACGAAGTTTGTAAACTAGGACAAGTGGGAGAACTTTTGGGTATATGCCCTAGTTTATTGTACTCATATGTTTCTCACTTAAATTTAACATTGTGATACTCCACTAGGAGTTTTTGTCCAAGTGGGAGTTTGTTGGATTTTATGTCCTAAAACTCATAGTTTGTAAATTAATAAACATATTCTGTTTTTGTATTTCGATAAAAATTGTTATTGAAATTGTAATCTTGAATCCAATAAACTAAGGTCCTGAGGCTATTTAATGTAGTTTGAATTTTATGTAGTGACATAAATGTGGATCAATTCAAATATATAGCCAAAATGGTCTATAGTATATGAATAAGGTTAGGCACTTATTCTGGGGACACTAATGAATGCGACCCATTTTTGTAGTTAGTGTAAACGATGTGATCCTAAATCGTTCATGTGGAGACATGAAAGTGGGGGTATCCTATGTAAAGAGTTTAACATAAGACAAACCATGAAATAGTCACTTTTTACGTTCTAAAATGTCGTTTTATGTACTGACTATTTCGTTAATTGATTGACCTAGGTAACTTAATCTTAATCCTAAGAGCTAACTTTGAACTCCTGTTCACTAAGAATTATCCTTAGATCTGCATAGGTGAGGGCAGCTCATTACCGCTGGCCCAATAAGCCTCCCATTTCAGAGGTACGATCAGGTGGATAGCTGGAACATAGGTGCAAGACGGAATTCACTCCTACCATTATAGGGATAGTAGATAGGTTGTTCCCTTTAGACTGAATCCAGGTCTTGAACAAGGGCCCCACCCTTTCTTAGCCTGAGAGGGGTTTGGTTTATAGGTTGGACCTTAAACCAATTGTTCATTAGAGGATCAGTGGAACTAAAGGAACAAGATGTAGTCTTGGGGGTAAAACGGTTTTTATATGACCAAACCGAGATTACGAACAACCTGTGAAGGATTAGCTTACTAATCATGGTTATATCAAATGTGGACACAAATATATATCTATAGTGAGAGGAATGCAACTACGGGACTATAGTGGAATGACCCGTTAGTTAAACGAATGTTGATTAGCCATCTAAAAAGAGTTTTAGCCACTAATCTCGGATCGTTGGAGCCCATGACATACGGGTCCATTAGGTTTCCCTACTAGCTAATATGAATAAACTTATAACAGTATGATAGAATAATTCGAATTGTTCGAATTAGGTGAAGAGAGAGAAACCGACAAGTATATGTGATATAGTGCTCGATTTTTCAGTTTAGAGATACAGCTTTAATATTTAAATGTGATTTAAATATCAAGAATATGAACACTTTCATATTCGGAAGCTCGAAAATAATGAAAATGGTCAAAGATATAAAAAGTCAAAGAGTTGACTTTTGACTTTGAAAAGTCAAACTTTGATCGACCTTATATTCAAATGTGATTTGAATTTTGAGAAAATGAATGCGGATTCATGCTCGGGAGATCAAAATTAGTCAACACAGAAAAAATAATAAAAAGTCAAAATGTTGACTTTTTGGTCAAAGTTTGACTTTGACAAAATGACTATTTTGCCCTTTGACTATAGTTAGTGGGAAAATCCAAACTTTTGTTGGATAATTCCACTAATGATAATTCTACTAACGATAATTCCACTAACAAAATAGTGGGCTAGGTGTTGCCTTATATTGGAGACATTAAGCCCACTTAGATAGTGGATTATAGGTGTTGAGTTTTTATGAATTGGTTTTATGCAATTTTTGCATGACACTTTTCTATAAATATGAGCTTTGAATTTGGATTAAAAACTTTTGTCACTTTTGCCAAAATAGTTTTCAAAATTGGGCTGAAAAATAAAAACTCAAACCCAACCCCAAATCTATCTTCTAATTCTATCTCTTTCTCTCTCTCGAGTTCTTCATCCATCGGGTCCCACAACCCGGTTCTTAGTCCAGAGAATAGTAGGTCAACTCTAGTGGTGGTTCGAAAGAGTTTGGGTCGAGATTCAGTAAGAAAAAACGTTTTGGGAGCTACAAAGGTTGTATTACATCCCTTTTAATTTACTAATTTTTCTATTTTTTGCATGCTTTTTTCCTTTAAATTAAAAGCAATTAGTGTGTAATTTGATCCTTATTCCGCTGTGTATGTCTCGTGCTCCATCATTTATATGGTAGTGAAATTTCTTTCTTATTGCAAGCATCGATAATTTAACCAACAAATCATATTTCGAAAAAAAAAAATTTGACTGACCTTTATATCCTTGTCATTCAGACAGTCATGAGGTATTGTGATGAGGTCGTCATATGATGGGCTCTCTGATGGTCTGGGTATATCAATAAATGGTTCGGTTGAAATGGTGATGCATTAGAACTCAAGGCATCACAATTGGTGGAACGGGAGTAGGTGGGGTTGGAACATGGATGTTAGGTGTTGGAGAAATTTGTAGTCCTGAAGATTGTTATATCCATGTTCAGTATCGAATTGTGAAGTATATCTGGGTTCATTGTTTTGACAAAACCAAGCTTCACTTCGGTCATCCCCCAAGTTATATGGCTCAATATGACCATCAAGTGAAGACATGGTATAAATATTGCGTGTCGGAATGGTTGCAAACCCACAATTTTGACTTGTTGAAATGGGTTGATTGGTTAGATTGCAATACTGGTACATATTGTTCGTGTGTATTCCATGACTTTCGCAAGGTATAACTGATACAAATAACGGCATCTGAGATCATCACTGCCTTCTAAAATGAAGCTAAGATCTTCATCATCAACTATGTCAATTAGGGCAGCCGGGACCAATAGATTGTAGCAACATTTGATGTGTATATCAAACATACCGGATCAATATTCTGTCGTTGGTACATCATGCTCACTAGTTCACTGACTGTTATATCATTTCTGACTTTCAGACCTTTCATATGACCACCAATATAATTTCTTCTGGACTCATCCCAATCCCCACCAAATCGTACAAAGATGCAAAGTAACGTCATTGATCTACAATGGGATAAACAAATCATTGATAAGTGAATGATCGTTTATACATTACTATGCGATCGTTTATAAATGTTTACACATTACTACGTGATCGTGTATAAATTACTATGTGATCATTTATACATTACTATACGATTGTGTATAAATTACTACATAATCGTTTATAATTTACTATATGATCGTGTAGTAAATGATTGCATAGTAATATATAAACGATCGTTTATATTGTAATGAACGATTGTGTATATATTACTACATGATCGTTTATAATTTACTAAACGATCGTGTATAAATTACTACACGATCATTTATAATTTATTATACGATCGTATTGTAATTTATGAATGATCATGTAGTAATTTATACACGATAGCATAGTAAACGATTGCATAGTAATATATAAACGATCGCATAGTAATGTATAAACGACCGCATAGTACGACATAAAGGATCGTATTGTAATTTGATGCTAAACGACACTTATTATGAAAGCGATATGGGAAAAGAATCATACATTGAATGAAGGGATGAAGAAATCGTTGAAGGAAGAAAAAATGTGGACTAAATTTGACGATGAAAGCGATTAATGAAGATGTTGGGCTGAAACTCTGAGAGAAAACTACAAGAGAACAATGAGAGAATTTTGTGGGGAGTTTGATGACAGAAAGTGAATATTGAGAGTGACTTTCCATTCTCTTCAATGCTATTAGAAGAATATTAGTTGGGAATAAATGTTTTGGTGGAATGTTGGTGTTGTATTGAATGCACATTAAATGAAGGCTGAAGAAATCGTTGAAGGAAGAAGAAATGTGGTGCGGTCTGAAGGCTTTTTAAAAACTGAGGGTAATTTTGGAATTTCGCATGGCCAAAAGGTTAGTGGTAGAAAGTTTTTAGAAAGAGGTCATTGGTAGAAAAGTTTTTGAGTTTTGGGTCATTTTGTGAATTTTTCTCAATGAATGACATTTACCAAACAAAATTCTCAAAATTAGTATAAAACAATCAAAACCTAAAGAAAGAAACAAAAATGATATAAAGTCAGTTTAAAAATTGGCAAGAGTTCAGATAGAGATAAACATGGATGGATCACAAAAAGAGATGAATCTTTGCGCACGACCAAACAGAGATGAGTCTAGGTAGTAGATCTAAGACCCACAAACCAGATCTAAATAAACTCACCTGAGTAAGGCTGGTCGTTCTTGTTATGCATGAATATGAGTAGCCTAGTGGAACTGGGCAGCGAACGACGGAACAAAGAAACCCATGACATTTGTGAGCGGAGGCGCAAACTGTGGCAGATTTGAATGGCACGAACATATTATGAACACGAGTAGGTGCACGAAAAAACTGTTAATGGAGCAGGTGCACAGACGGACCTGCACAAGGAGCAGGTGTAATTGAACAAGTTTGTCCAGTGACTAGTGTATTATAGATCTCAGGCAAGATGCTGACTAGCAGATTGACGGTCGGTTTTGGGTTGTAAGAGTAAATAACATGCAAGCAGAAGCAATTTGGATCTAAGGCACTCTAATTACATCAATTTTATGAATTAAGCATGCTTGTTCAAAACTATAAAATAGAGTTTTAAAGAATAAATCTTGATATAGCTCAAAATTGAAACAATCCACTGGTTGTTTTTTTATCACGAATACTTCATGGACCACTGCTAGAATCTTTTCCGCTATTCTCCGACCTTAGAACGTATTTTGGAGTCCAAAATTGTGATGAATTTTAAGGGAAAATAGATTTTGAGAAAACTTGGAGCTATGATTTTTTAGAGTAAAAACTCAACTTCAATAGCTAGCCATCCAACCCCAAATCTCAGCAATCTTTCTTCTATTTAAATAAGAAATCATGCAAATTAAAATCACCTCAAAGTGATAGCAAATTGAAGATTAATTATAATGGGATTCGAGGTGTTTTAAAGAGGTTCAATGTGGGAAAAATCCACTAACTCAAAAATTCATTTAATTTTTGAATTTCTAAAATTTAAAATTTAAATGAATTTTCTTAAAATTAATTCAAATAATTAATTTTAAGTAAAATTAATTTTAAAACCAATTTTAAATAAAATTAATTTAAATAATTAATTAAACAATTTAATCAATAATATTAATTTAATATCAAATATTAAATTAATAATTAACACCAATCCCGTTCATGAATTCCTATTCATGTGTACAATATTTAAATCATATTTAAATATTTTCAACTCTCCATATTGTTTACTTCATAATTAATGATAAGAATTAAGTATATCAAATATAATTAACATTTACTTCTTAAATAAAATTTGAACGTTTCAAATTTTATCATCATGCCGTTCTAAGATTTGGTCTGACATGAGCTAGCAGGGGGACTTAATGAACCTATAGATCATGAGCTCCAACGATTCGAGATTAATCGACTAAACTCTTTAACCTAACCAACATTTGTTAACTACCGAGACACTTCATTATAGCTCAATAGCTGCACTCTCCTCACTGTAGATATATTTCTGTCCACTTGATAAAACCATGACTAGTAAGTCGATCCTTCACAGGTTGTTTGTAATTACATCTAGGTTAAAATTACCGTTTTATTCCTGCAATTACATCTTGTTCCTTAAGTCCCACTGATCCTCTAATGAATAATTGATTTGTGGTCCAACCACCAGACCGAGTTCCTCTCAGGCAATGAGAGGGTGGGGCCCTTATTCAAGACCCAGAGTCAGCACTTAAGAGAACAACCTATCTACTATCTCTAGAATTGGGTAGGAGTGAATTCCATCTTGCAAGATTATGTCCTTAGCTATCTACCCAGTCTTATCTCTAAAATGATAAACTTATTGAGTCGACGAACTCGAGCTACTCTACCACATGCAAATTAAATGATAATCCTGAATAAATAGGAATTCATAGTTAGCTCAGGATTAAGATCGAGTTACTTGGGTCATCGTATTGAAATAATCATTCTTGACAGTAAACGGCGTAATAAAGTAAAAGTGACTATTTCGAGGTTTGGTCTTATGCAAACTCATATTCAATGACATCTTTACTGAATAAAGCTCAATAACAACTTTATTGTAAATTACAAAACCCAACAAACTCCCATTTAGACTAAAACTTCAGTGGGGTCATTTAAATATCATGTTGAGCATGAGAGAAAAACACAAATACAATAAACTAGAGCATCACATACATTTCTTCTCTTGCTTGCCCTAGATTTACATAACTCGTAGTCCTAGACTCACTAAATGATCTTCAAACACTTTAGCCATGATGACCCTTTTAGTGGATCAACAATGTTGTGCTTCGAGGCTATGTGTTTGTGCCCTAAAGTCTTGTGTCCAGTAGTTTGTAAACAACTTTGTACGAACACTTGTGATGTATAATATAAATGATATTTACTTCACTACTTGACTTTGCACATTTAGATGTTTTTCATTTTACCACAAACTAATAAACTTAATTTCCCTGGTTGTCTTTATGTAACTTAAGTATGTATGTAGTGACATACAAGTGGATCATGTCTTAAGTGACAACCAAAATGGTCTTTAGTATATGGATATAGGAGGGTGATAACTTGTAGAAATACAAGTTATTTATACTGCCTTATCTAGATATTGTGGCCAAAAGAGAATAAATATGCGCCAATTATATGAAAATTAGTTTCAAAATACAATAATTATAAATTATCGCAATTACACCCACTAACATCTATAAGATGGAAGAAAAGGAGATTTTACTCTGTTTTGCAAGAAACCGAGTCACCGCTTGTGCTCAAGGCTCAAGAAGAATTGATCAACACATCTCTGTCATAATGCGCCTGTCAATCAACAATGAAGAGACGATTAACACAATGACGGCGCAATTCGACAGTCGATCCAGAGTTGACTTTCAACCGCATGCGGTAATAAAAACAACACCGCATGCGAACTCACGATCGAAAGATGCAGCTGAGCAACGCAAAATTGGAGGATTGAGACACGTATACAACTAACAATTGTGCATAATTGACGGTCTGATTGCATAACAGAAGGAATAATATCCCTCCATCTTCGAAATTTCCATAACAACAAGTGGGGACCACAAGGTTGGAGTCAAAGATCCTCACCTATAAATACCCCATAGATTTCAGAAAAAAAAATATGCTACTGGATATGGGGCTAATTGCTGCTAAAGTGTTGAGAGGAAAGGCTGAGCTGAGTGCTTAACTAAAGAAATCCGGGAAGAAGACAAGACAAGGCCGAGAGGTGAGTCTCAATTCTATTATGCCAAATACCCGCCGAGAAGCTCTGTGTTGAGAACCCTGCTATCGGTTGAGCAAGCCTGAGAGGGAAACTCATCCATCCATCTGATCCATCTAATCCGGCAAGTAGATCTCCACCTAAATCGGTGCCAAGACGTTGGTGCTTGTTTGTATATGTTCTATCTCTTTTCATCATTGTATTTCACCTTCTTTATCTCTTCATTCACACCATGTATCAAACGCTTAATAGATATATTAAATGTTTCAATTGCTTTCATATCCCATTTTCTGTCTACTTCTGTTCCTCCGTTAATCACTTTCTCCATGATGTCTTCCTAATCCCCTGGTAGTTAATATGAATTAAACGAGTACTTAACGTGTGTTAAAGAGGTAAATGCGATTAGCTAAGGCATGTTAGACGACATCTTCACCTGTGAGAGCAGAAGTGAAGATGCCATTCTGATCTATCGAGAGAAGGTTAGAAAAATGCGTTAACTAAAGAGAGTAGTACTTCCAGACATGGAAGCAACTTTGCATTCATTACGTTCGTCTCTGTTTCACTATAGATATGTGGGAGCGTGGTCGATCACTGAAAGGTGTATGCCAAGAAAAAAGCGGAACCGTACTTATAGCTTCAACGCAATTAAGAAACTTGCGCTGTTTATATTAGTTATCTTTCTCTTTCTGTGTTGTACATAAGACTTGTCGCCGCATTCTATGTTCTTTGCATAACCTTCACAGCCAGCTTGGGCCCCAGCATCTTGTATCATCTAGCTTAGGTTTACTGTACTTATTTTATTATCGCATTTTTTTTACTGCTTTCCTTTACTTTACCGCACTTTTATATACTTGTACAAAACACTCTTTAAAGATTGAAAAACCTGGTCGCATATATCACAAACATACCACAATAACCTCAAATAGTCCCTGTATTCGACCTCGGATCACACCGAGAAACTTGTAGTGGAATTACACTTGGTTCCAGCGTAAGGAAATTTGTGACAACGCATGGCATACTAGAAGAACATTCATAATTAACGCATATCTAGAAGTAGTATCGCATCATTTCGAGCATAGCATAGCATATCTTTTTAGCATCAATTCTAGCGGTCAGCAAAGAGAAACCTTATCCTGGTAATGCTACGGATGCGGCTCACTTTGTGGCTTGTCTCTCAACTTGTATCCAAGCTACCAAGGGGACCTTATGAACCTATGGCTCGAAGCTCCAACGGTACGTGAATAGCTAACTAAACTCTTTAGTCACGATACCTACCATCCGTTAACTGCCAGACATTCCACTAAAGACCGATAGTTGAACTTTTCTTGCGATAGATATATTTCTATGTCCATTGGATATAACCAATCATCAGTACGATGACCCTTCACAGATGCTCATAATTACAGAGAGCCAATTTACCATTTTGCCCCTGTAATTACATCTTCCTTCTTAAGTACCACTAATTCCTCTAATGAACAATACAACATAGTCCTACTATGTGTGAACACCTCTCGAGCCATGAGAAGGTGCATGACGCTACATCGTTCAAGCCCTAGAATCAGCCCTTAAGGGAGCTATCTATCTATTTGCCCCTGTCTCGAGAAAGAAGTGAATTTCATCTTGTATAGCTGAGTTCCTAGCTCCCAAATTAGACGAATCCCCAAAATGATATGTTTGAGTCGGTGTTCTGGCCACATGCACCCATGCAAATCAAAGGACTGCCCTCAATAGCAGGAATTCTCAACTCACTTAGGATTGAGGTCATGTTACCTATGGCCATCCTAGTGAAGTGAAGTCTCAGTTATGAACGATGTTATATAATGAGATGTTAACACTTCGTGGTCAGGTCTTTGTATAGGATGCTCCCGCTCGCATGTCCCCTACACAAATATTCAAATTGACAAGAGGAGTTTGATTATATATGATATAATTGAACGAGTTAATTAAATATTATATAATTAACTTTATGTATGAGATACATTAATTTGGAGAAAATTAGATATAAATATGATTTATATCTAGTAGAGAAAAATATTATAATTAATATATGATATTAATTTATAAATTATGAATGTGATAAGATCACATTCATTGGACGGTTATAAAGGAAATGAGAAGGCGCTTCTTCGTTCTAAATAACGGATGAATGCATTATAATTAGCAGATAGTGTGTTGATCTCTGGGAGTGCGGACATTGTGAAAAGATAGTGTCATTGTTTAGAAAATCAGTGCCTATACGATAGTCACTGCACGATCACTTACATATACGATATTGCTAAGCAATCGCATACTGATTCCTTCATCACGCGCTATTATCTAAACGATCGTTTACCTTTTTTCTAAGCGATCATTTAGCTCCTGGTATTTACTAAACGATCGTATAGACAATCGCTTAGTTTTTCCTACGCGATCGTTTGGACGATCGCTCACCCTTTTCCTACATGATCGTTTACCTTTTCCTACACGATCGTTTAGACGATCGCTTACTTTTCCTACACGATTGTATACTTCACCTAAACGATTAAGCATTTTGTCTATGCGATAGACGACTGCATCTTCCATTTGCTTGATCTTGTGTACGGTCTCTCTTCCTCTTTCCTTCTACCAAATCCAAACAAAGCCCACAGTTTGGATTCTCACTCTAAGAATACTGAGGGCTCTGAGTGATGTTCTCTTCTCCGTTTTCTTCTGTCTGAGTGGTGATTGCTCGAGGTAGACGATTGGGCTTCGAACTTGCTGTAAAGAAGAAATCTTCATCTGGTATGATTTCTTTATCCCTTTAGCATTATGAAAGTATGTTTGAATGTATATGCGGTAATTCTATCACAATGAATTGGAAAGATCCATTTCCGCTCGTAGGTACTCTTGAATAAGAGTTCCTTCAGTTTGATGATTACGTCTCCTTGTTGCACAATCTCCCTAATAAGATGATATTTGCGCTCAATGTGCTTCTCGTGCTTATGGCTTCTAGGTTCTTTAGAGTTTACAACTGTGCCACTGTTATCACAATAGAGGGTGATAGATAGATGCACATTTGGAACCACTTCCAAATCTGTTAAGAACTTCTTAAGCCATACAACCTTCTTTCCCGCTTCACATGCAACTACATACTCAGCCTCCATAGTGGAGTTAGCAATACGACCTTGCTTTATACTCCTCCAAACTATTGCTTCTTCATTTAGAATGATACTGATCCCGGTGTAGATTTCCTTGAATCTTTATTGGTCTGAAAATCAGAGTTAGTGTATCCTGTAAGGATCATATCCTTAGCACGATACACGAGCATATAGTTCCTCATTCTCCTAAGGTACTTGAGGATATTTTTAACGATAGTCCAATGATCATATCCTGGATTGGACTGATATTTTCTGATTATTTCCACTGCATAACATATCCTTAACTTTTTGAGGAATCCTTCATCAGTGGTTGTGAATGACTGATTTTTCTCAATCTTTTCGACCTTAGTTCTGTCAGGTTGTGTACATCAGACTACTAACTACTGATGCATAGGGAATACGTCTCATATCCCCAACTTCTTGAAGTGTCTTAGGACACTGTTCCTTCGACAGATGAACTCTATGCCTGAAAGGTAACAAACCCTTCTTGGAATTCTGCATCTTATAGCTAGACAGCATCTTGTCTATATACAATGCTTGAGATATGGCTAACGTTATGTTCTTGTGATTTCGAATGATTTGGATTCCAAGAACATAATGAGCATCTTCTAAATCTTTCATTTGGAATTGGTTGCTAGCTATTGTTTAACGTCAGTCAGGAATCCTACATCATTCCCAATGAGTAGGATGTCATCGACATACAACACTAGGAAGGCTACAGTGGTTTTAACAATTTTCTTGTAGACACAAGGTTCGTCAATATTCTGTTGAAAGCCATAGGATTTTATTGTAGTGTCAAATCTTATGTTCCAGGATCTAAATGCTTGTTTTAACTCATAAATGGACTGTTTAAACTTGCAAACCTTTTGCTCTTGACCCTATTCAACAAACCCTTCTGGTTGAGCCATATAGATACTTTCCTCAAGATAGCCATTCAGAAAGGCTGTCTTGACATCCATTTGTCAAATTTCATAATCATAAAATGTGACAATGAACAAGAGTATTCTAATCGACTTTAGCATGACAATAAGGGATCCATTTATGGGTTAAAACAAGCATTTAGATTCTGGAACATAAGATTTGACACTGTGATCAAATCCTATGGCTTTGAATATAATATTGACGAACCTTGTGTCTACAAGAAAACTGTCAAAACCACTGTAGCATTCTTAGTGTTGTACACAAGAAAATTATATTCGTCTTATCGTTTAATTATGAATTAAACAATTTGGAGAGTTGAAAATATTTAAATATGATTTAAATATTGTACACATGAATAGAGATTCATGATCGGGATTGGTGCTAATTATTAATTTAATATTTAACATTTAATTAATATTATTAATTAAAATTTTTAATTAATTATTTAAAATTAATTATTAGAATTATTTTTATTTAAAATTAAAATTTATTTAAAATTAATTATTTAAAATAATAAGAAAATATTCATTTAAATTTGAATTTTAGAAATTAAAAAAAAAATAAATGAATTTTTGAGTTAGTGGATTTTCCCCACATTGAACCTCTTTAAAACACCTCAAATCCCACCTATAATGATCTTCAATTTGTTGTCACTTTGAGGTGAGTTTAATTTGCATGATTTCTTCTTTAAATAGAAGAAAGATCGTTGAGATTTGGGGTTGGATGGCTAGCTATTGAAGCTGAATTTTTCTCTCAAAAGTCATAGCTCCAAGTTTTCTCAAACTCCATTTTTCCTTAAAATTCATCACACAATTTTGGATCCCACAATCCGTTCTAAGGCCGGAGAATAGCGGGGAAGACTTAGCGATGGTCACACGAAGTGTCCGTGATAAAAAAAAAACCAGCAGATTGTTTGAATTTTGAGCTAAATCAAGGTTTGTACTTCAAACTCTGTCTTCCAGTTTTGAACAAGCATGCTTAATCCATAAAATTAATGTAATTAGAGTGCTTTAGATCTAAATTGCTTCTGCTTGCATGTTCTTTACTCTTACAATTAGCAACCACAACATTCATCTCATGAAAGAACATGCAAGCGGAAGCAATTTGGATCTAAAACACTCTAATTACATCAATTTTAGGGATTAAGTATGCTTGTTCAAAACTGTAAAATAGAGTTTTGAAGAATAAACCTTGATGTGGCTCAAAATTGAAACAACCCACTGGTTGTTTTTTTTTATCACGAACACTTCGTGGACCACCGCTAAAGTCTTCTCACTTATTCTTCGACCTTAGAACGGATTGTGGAATCCAAAATTGTGATGAATTTTAAGGGAAAATGAGGTTTGAGAAAACTTGGAGCTATGACTTTTGAGAGAAAAAATTCAGCTTCAATATCTAGTCATCCAACCCTAAATCTCAACAATCTTTCTTCTATTTAAAGAAGAAATCATGCAAATTAAAATCACCTTAAAGGGACAGCAAATTAAAGATTAATTATAAGTGGGATTTGAAGTGTTTTAAAGAGGTTCAATGTGGGGAAAATCCACTAACTTAAAAATTCATTTAATTTTTGAATTTCTAAATTTCAAATTTTAGATGATTTTTCTTAAATTAAAATTAATTCAAATAATTAATTTTAAAACAAATTTTAAATAAAATTAATTATTAAAATTAATTTAAATAATTATAAACAATTTAATTAATAATTTTAATTTCATATAAAATATTAGATTAACAATTAACACCAATCTCGACCATGAATCCCTATTCATGTATACAATATTCAAATCATATTTAAATATTTTCAACTCTCTGTGTTTTTTAATTCATAATTAAACGATAAGATGTAAGTATATCGAATATAATTAACGTTTACTTCCTAAATAAAATTTAAACATTTCAAATTTTCTCATCACACTGTTATAAGGTTTAGTCCGATATGAGCTAGCAGGGGGACTTAATGGATTTATAGATCATGAGCTCCAATGATCTGAGATTAACCTGCTAAACTCTTTAACCTAGTTAACAACTATTCGTTAACTACTGAGACACTCCACTATAGCCCAATAATTGCACTCTTCTCACTGTAGATATATTTCTGTCCATTTGATATTGATAGTAAATTAATCCTTCACAGGTTGTTCGTAATTACAACTGGGTCAAAATTAATCCTTCACAGATTGTTTGTAATTATAACAATTAAATGCAAATAATTCAACTTATCATACAAAATAAACTCAACAAGGTAATGAAACTCATAAGATGAACTCGATACACTATAAAAACTCATGGAAAGTTACTTATAAATTCAAACAAGCAAGCCCCTCAAACTAAGAGGAAAGGCTAATAACAACCATTTTCATTTGCAAAATGCTTAAACATAAACAAACATACTTATAAACTTATAAATACAAAAAGAACTCAATGAAACTACAAACAAACTTATCAACCAACCAAATTGTCGCCAAAGTCAAAGTTGTTATTGTAGCTCAACACAACAACAATTTGGGCATTGAGTTAACTGGATTTTTTTTTCTTAAAAAAAAAAAAAAATTAAGGCCCAAAAGTAGAAGAACTTACTTGAAAAGGAATAATAGGTTTTGGTTGAAAGATAATGCAAGAGAAACGCAAGGGAATAGGCAACATTTGAAGAGCCTTTAATTTGGGTTTACTTGGAGAGAGCAACCAAAGAAGTATTATATTTTTGGAGAGGACTGAAAATTATAAAAATTGTTGGACAAACTTGGAGAAGATGAGTTATAGAAGAGAGAGAAGTGAGAGAAAACCAAATTTAATTTGGATAATTGGATATTGGTAAAAGAAAATTGAATGGTAGAAATTTAAAAGTAGCAATAATAGTAATGATAATTTTTTTAAAAGAGAAAGTATAGCCAAAAGAAACTTCAGCATGTGCTGAAGTTATTATTATTAATTTTTTTAATCAACTAGCCGCTAGATACAAGCATAATATAATGTAATAATATATTTTTTAGAAAAATCATTTTTTTTAAGACTCAACAAAAATTAAAAAAACTCACTGTGGGTCATTCCTCTATTGCTCCACATGTCACGTTTCATTTGGTTCAGTCGGATGAATTTGCTACCATGTCATCATCTCTAGTAGTTTTTCGTTAAACTTATTTAAGCTATATCTTATTCATTTGGGCTTCAATTTGAGTGGTTTAAATTGCATTGAATTGTTGTTTCGAGCTCTACACAATGAACTCTTCAAAATATTAAAATTGTTAGTAATTTAATTCAGGTTAAACAGAAGTTGAGAGTGATAGGATTATGCCTTTGACTCTTTTTCTTTCATGTTGTTAGTTCTATCGGAGATAGGTATATGGCAGGCACTTTTTCCCTAAATATCATGAGAAGCGGAAGAGTTTACTGCTAGAAATTGAAGATTATCATCAAAATATTAATTAATTAATTAATTTGAGATTAAAGGTATAAAAAAACTAACAATCAAATGATTTCTTTGGACTTAATTTACCTTTTTCAAAAATCCCATTTGGAAAAGGAGTTCCATTTTATTAACAAAACAAAAAAAGTTTCAAACTTTAGGAACCATTTAAGATTTTGTATTGAAATATTACTTGTGTAGATGTATAAAGGTCCATCTGCAAAAAAACAAAACAACCGCACAAAAGGAATTAGAAGAAACTTTGAGGAACAAGCAAGATTTTTCCCAAGAAGATGGCAGAAAATTAGAGATTTGAGAGAGAAGAGATTGGAAACTTATCAAGCAAGCAAGGAAAGTCTAGGCCGCACAAAGATTTGTTGCCAAAGTCTGTACGTCGTTGCTAGAGCTCGTTGTAGGTTCATTGCAAGTGGTTTGTGTTTGCTGAAAAACGAGAAGGAAACTGCTGCATTAGGGATGAGGGAAATGAAAAATAAGATGGGATATAATTTTATTTTTTAACCATTTCTTTTCCCTTTTTAAAAAAGAATCTTTCAGTGATGAAGTAATATGTTGCTAAAGATTATTAACTTTTTGTGACGCATGGTAACATATCGTATAAACTTTTAGTAACATTATTAGACTCTACCACTAGAAGTTGTTTTTTGTGACATGTTGCTATAGATTAGTATTTAGCAATAGGTTTGGTTGTGTTACTAAAAAATTGTCACTAAAAGTAAATTTTTTTGTAATGACCCAAGATACCTCCTATGTGTTTGTCGGATTCATGAATTGGGTGAACATGCATTTGGTAAGTATTTTGTTTTTTAATATTGATTTAAGGTAATGAAATATAAATGATGCAAATTTTAAAAACAATAAAGTGTTTGGTCGTAAAGTATTTTTTTTGAAGCAATGCTTATTTCTCACTCTTGGAGTTAAAATTTCTCGGATTGGCTTGCTATCTAACTGAGATTTTTTTAAAAAATTGTTTGTTTGGAGTTATTTCTCAAAGTTGGGTTTGTGACATTTGTGTTAAAAGAAAGTTTAACTTCTATTTGTTTTTGGAGTGGATCTTTTTTAAGGTAAAGGTGGTAGGAAAAAAAAGAGAATACATTATTTTTCTTATATAAAAAAAGGCATAAGTATTAGAAAAATGATGAATGAAACCCGTTAAGTGAAGGAATGGAATGTCTTTGCAGAAATGTGTGAATGTCGTGCAATCGTAATTCAATTTGAAACAAAACAAAAAATAGAGAAATTCATACACGATGAACAATTGGATAAACATAATAAATCTTCTATAAGCATGTTATCTACCGAGGGGAGGAGAAGAAGAAAGATCACCAGAAAACTTATCCTTGAAGACTCCTCTTCACGGTGTCTTCCAAGTCACGAACAACACGAACTTAGCAAAGCCTTCCCACAAATACAGTAGGTTGCGTACTTAGAACACCACGAAAAAGGCTTCCTTGCTATTCTTCAACAAGGAACAAAATATTGTAGGATCTTTGGTTTTTGGAAAAGGGAAGGAAATTACAGAGAATTCTTGATTGAGAGAAATGGAAAGTATTGTCTTTGTTGTTTTCGGTAACTCCTAAAGAACTATTATTCCTCTGCATGTTTTTTCCTCTCCATTTTTTCACTGTGGATCGAGGAGAAAGGGGACTCGGCGGGAAGAGGATTGTAACAAACGTGAGAGATACGGAGAAGGGGGGGGGTTAAACTCCCTTTTTCCAATGCCAATAAGTCCCAAAAGGGAGTTATTATTAATATTGTTTTTATTAATTTAATATATATACACTTTACACATATATATAAATAAATAATATTAATTAATTAACAATTAAAAATCAATATTTAATTTCATTTGAATATGATTCAAATGATTTCCTCTCATTTAATCTATAGTTTTAAAATGAATCTTATTCATATTAGTTTTAACATATAATTTTTGTATGACTCACATTCATATATCATATATTATTATAAATCATATTTATAATTTACTATATATTATAATGTATCAATATACAGTATATTAATTTAAATCTTATTCAAATATTTATCTCTCTTGTTAATTATGAATCATATTCATAATTAACTATAATGTATCAATATACATGATATTAATTCCCTTATACATAGTATTAATTATAAATCACATTCATAATTAACTATAATGTATCAATATACATTATACTTATTAATCATATTAATATAAAATTTCTCTTAAATAATTTGAACATTTCAAACTGTACCAAAACCATTCATTCCTTGATCTTCCTATAGTGAGCTAGCAAGGGGTCTAATGGATCTATAGATTAGAAGCTGAGAACTTTTAGAAATACAAGTTATTATATCATTTTACTTAGAATAACGAGGTTAGAAAAGTAGAATATGCATTAATCTTACTAGGAATTCATGCTTAAAATGATACTTGTGTTAAATATATTTGAAATCCCTGCTGACCAGTTATCATGAGTTAACCTGCACGAAAGTCTATATTGTGAAGTTATCACAGAAGTTGATCGCATGCCTTAGGATCTCTGACACTGACCCAGTGGATATTCTGCCTTAGCTTCAAAAGGTTGACCATGATGACAGTGCTGGGATTCTCACCTACCTTATTAGTGATGGTGACTTTCCAAGAGCGAGATTACCAAAGCAATCAGCGGATGACTCTATATATAGAGCCTTGATGCACGAGAAAAATAATCCAAATTTTGCCTGAGTTTTCCACTTAAGACAAATTTCTGTATAACAAACGAAGAATAAAAGGCGATTATTTTTTTAGAATCCTTCATCTCAACTGTTCCCTCCGAGTGATGATCGGAATCTCGTCAGAGTAAAGCTTGAGAGAGCCTCTCCACTTCATTCTGCCATTAAACACTAATAGCCTTGACAATCACCTGTTTGAAGCAAGAGATTGCTGAAAACAGCTTTTCATTCATTTTGTTTCTCATCTTTATCAGTTGTATTACATTTCGAACTACGAAATTATTTCATTTGTAATTGACACTTATATCTATATATATATATATATATATATATATATATATATCTCTTTCAACGCATCATGCCTACATCCATTATCTTCTCTTTTTTTACCATCTTCTCCTTTATTTCCATGAGTAACTAATTCTCCACGGAGTAAATGGGAAGTTTGATATCATGAGCTAAATTGAGAGTTCAAAGGGTTAATCTTGTTTGATTAGTGTGAGGTTATGAAAATGCTTGCCTATGATCACTCATAGAGTCAAGTATCTATAACCATGTAATACATGATTAAGTTTATTAAAGTGTTTAATAAACAAGAACCGTATATTATTAAACTATCCAATATAAGAGTTATGTTGAGCCAATTTAATAACGAACTTAGATAAATTTATTAGCCAGATTCGCCTAAGTGATAAACACTAGGTTTTAAAATAATTAGTGGGAGGAAAAAGATGTATATGATATGTCGTTTTTTCATTCACATTCTCCCTTAAAGTTCACACCGTGAGACTCATGCTCAACCTCGAGGCGCCCTAGAAGCGTCCCGCTTCGAATGGTATTTACATGGGTCAATATCAAGGTGGATGGAGAAAGTATTTATAGTAAGTGAGAGAATGATGTGTGTCAACATGTCCTAAGGTCTTCTTCATTGGTTTGCATCATGAATCTTTTTGAATAGCCTCGAGGCGCCCTGGGAGCATCTCCCTTCGGATGGTTTCTGCATTAGGTCAATATCAAGGCGAACTCCAAAAATAGATAAGATCGCTTTAGTTTGCCCCAGTCGGTTTTTCCCTTTTGTTAGCTCATTGGGGCGAAACTCTAAGTCTAAAATGGAGGGTCACACTTATGGAAAATTGTTTAGCAAGCTAATGATTTCTTGACCAAACCAATGATGACTAATTATTATAGAAATAAGAGTTATTCTGGTGTAATAATTGGTTGAGAGTATCTCAGTTTATGAAGGAGTGATTGACCACCCTTCGATGGCTTTTATCCTAAATCACTGAAGTATCATTACAAAATTCGATGTAAAAGGGTACATTA
This sequence comes from Benincasa hispida, assembly GCF_009727055.1. Lineage (NCBI taxonomy): Eukaryota > Viridiplantae > Streptophyta > Magnoliopsida > Cucurbitales > Cucurbitaceae > Benincasa > Benincasa hispida. Next base: position 46,723,766 of record NC_052351.1, read on the forward strand.
AAATTTTGCTAAACTTGGTTGGATTTATAAGAGTTATGCAAAAATATAATGTAGATCAATTTGTTTTATTTTAGCAATATGTCAAGTAAAATTCTTTCAATGTTAGTTGTTTAAAGTTGACCAAAGATAATTATAAAACATGGAAAAATATACTTGAAATTATTTTCATGGTTGACGGCCTAAATTTCGTCTTGAAGAGTAATGTCCTCCAGTCCCAGCTCCTAATGCAACATGAAATGTTCGTGATGAAGGGTTTGGAATACCTAGAAGTGGAGGCAATTGAATGCATATGTCTCTAATTTTGTTTTATACAACATTGAACGTAGAATGATAGAAATTACGATAAACATAAAATAATTAAGCATGCTTCTTCTACTGGAAAATTTATAGAAAAGAAAGGGAAATTGGAAACTTACCCTTGAAGAACCAACACTCTTCACGTTTCCTATCCACAACACAGTATCACGAACCAAAATTCGCCTCCCAAACACGAATAGAAATTCACAGCAAGACAGTAATCCAAATAAGAACACCACTAAAAGTTCTTCCTCGTTATTCTCAAGGTGAGAATCACATAGAGTTATGTGGGTTTGTGCTTAATTTTGTGAAAGGGAAGGAGAGAGTTTTTGCTGAGAGACATTTCACACACACACAGAGACTGCTTGAATGTCAAGAAGAAGAACATTTAAAAAACCTTAACCTCTTTTTCCTATATTGCACGTAGAAGAGAGAAAATGGGAGTTGGGGTAGTTATTAAAATAACTCCCTTTCCATTTAAATTTTCTAAAATTCAAAAATGAATTTTAATTTTATATATATTAACCAATTTAATATATTTATATATATATATATAATTGGTTAATATATATATCATATTAAACTATATGTTATATCACATATAACATATAACCTATGGTTTATATTATATCATATATAATACAACCCATAGTTTATTATTCTCTCATTTAGCCTATAGTATTAATATTAATCATATTCATATTAATTTTAACCTGTAGTTTTTATATGAATCATATTCATATAATTAATATTTTAATCATATTCAAATATTTATTTCTCTCATTAAAACTTTATATTATAATGTACCATATACATTATATTAATTATATAATTATTTTTTTTTTATTAATTTAAACAATTCAACTTAATCCAAAATTAATTTGATTCTCATTAATCTTTATTGAGCTAATAAGGGGACCTTATGGACCTATAGATTGAAGCTCCAACGATACTTAATTAATTAATTGAACTCTTTAATTAAATTAATCAACCTTCATTAATTGTCTGTCACTCCACGAAAGACTGATAGTTGCACTATTCGTACTATAGATATAATTCTGTGTCCTGGATATAACTAATCAACAGTGTGTTGGCCATTCACAAATTGCTCGTAAGTACAGTAGGGTCAAAATTATCATTTTACCCCTATAGTTACATTTAACTTCTTAAGTATCACTGATCCATTTAATGAACAACTAGTTATAGTCCAACTATAACGGAACCCTTCTCGGGCCAGAAGAGGGTGTGGCGCCATATTGTTCAAGACTCGAAATCAACCCTTAAGGGAACAATTTATCTACTAACCCTAACAATAGGAAAGGAGTGAATTCCTTCTTGTATAGTTATGTTCCTAGCTCTCCAATCAGATGAATCCTTAAAATGGTAGGCATATTGAGTTGGTGAAACTGGTCACTCTCATATGCGAATCAAAGGACGCCCTCATAGGAAGAAGTTCACAACTCACTCAGGATTAAGGTTAAATCACCTATGATCATCCTGGTGAAATGTAAGTCTCTTCTAGCAACGGTTATAAAGTAATACTATTCATTTTGTGGTCTGGTCTTATATAAACTCTTTGTATAGGATACCCTCACATGTCTCTACATGAATGATCAGGATCATATCATTTGTAGCACTTTACAATAATTGTAACAACTAAAAAGCGGGCCGTATTCGTAGAGTCACCAAGATAAGATACCTATCCTTATCCATCTACTATAGGTTGTTTAGGTTATTACTTAAACATGATCCACCTATTTGTTTCCATATACATGTTTAAGTTACATCTTATAACCTTGCATCTTAGTTTATTGGTTTTTGGATTAATGCAACTAACTGTCAAATAAAATACAATTTATTTTATTAGATAAATAATATGTTTCTATAAATATAATTTACAAACTACAAGACCACGAGATTTATGACATCAACCCCAACAATCTCCTGCTTGTCCTAAACCTATTGGGATGTACATTACGCGTCTAGTAAAATTCTCCCACTTGCCCTAAACTAGATAAGGCCTGTCTCATAAACCCAGACTCTCCATGGGACCTTCTAACACTTTAGTCATGAGAGTCTTTGATAATGGATCAGCGACATTGTGCTCCGAAGCGATCTTCATAACGATCATATGCTCTCGATGCACACTCTTCTGTATGAGATGATATTTGTGCTTTATGTGTTTTCCACGCTTGTGGCTATTAGATTCCCTAGAATTCACCACACCACCACTATTATCACAATAAAGGGTGATGAGGCTTTAACTGTTGGGTTGAATGTCCTAAAACTTATATTTTTTAAAATTAAACTTATTCTATTAGGAATAAAGACGTTATTGAGGTTTATTCAATAAAGCAATTATTGAATATGTAAATTGCAAAGATTAAATCCAATAAACTAACGAACACTTAACTATAGCATGAATATTTGAACTTTATGTGGAGACATAAAAGAGGGTCAGGTTTGAGTATATAACCTAAATAGTCTATAAGTATAAGGTTAGGGTTGGGTATCTTATCTTAGGGACACTATAGATGCGGTTCGCTTTGTATTTGTGTAGCACCCCGAATTTTATTATTTATGTAATTTCAGTAATTTTTATTATTTGAGGGCATTTTTGGAATTTTTGGACTTAAATGTAATTGCGGGAATTTAATTATTGACGTTGAAATATCCAATTTGGAAATTAATGGATTGATGTTGAAATTATTCAATTTGAAAATTAATGCCAGGAATTAATTTCATTTTGGGAAGGAATGAAGTTAATAAAATAAAGTAGAATAAGGAAAAGAATAAAATAAAAGATTATTCTATTTCCTTTTAAGTTGTTGTTATATTATTATTATTATTATAAAACCAAATCCCTTTCTTCTTCTTCCTCATGCCGCCCGAAACCCAACCCCTTACCGCCGAACCTCCCAACAGCCGCGTCTTCCGTCGAGCCCAGTGTCACATCGCTCTTTCGGAAGCTTCTCTTAGTGATTGTGCGGCACTTGTTCCTGCTCACGAACAAGCCAGCCAACTCGAATACGGACTGCCGATGGCACACCGAGTGCCTCTTGCAACCTCCAACCCCGTTTTAGGGAAAATGGTTTTAGAAAACGGGTTTAGAGAAAAGGTTTTCGTAAGAAGATTTGAGAGTGTGTATAAAGAAAGAAAGATTGTAGTAGACTAGAAAGCAATAAGCAACAACAACGGCTTTATAGAGTACTACTCCGGGTATGAGGAAGTGATGGTTAGTCTTATCCCCATATAGTGCATTCTGAACAAAAAGCCAACTGGCGCCCTTGCATATGCAAAAGGGCGAGTGGTCACTTACAATGAAAATGTAAAGAAAGCAAGCTAACTAAACTAATACAATACAGGATATGAAAGTAAGCTAGAAGGGGGTTGGATTGGGTATGCGGCCATAGGCAACAGGCCCTGGACAAGCATGACCGTTACATTCTCCCCCACTTAATTGGTTAACGTCCCCGTCAATCGACCTTGTTCAAACTCTGCGATGGCTGGAGCTGCACTCTTCAAGTTTTCGGCCCGCTCCCAACTGATCTCTTCGTCGGGGAGATCCTTCCATTTCACTAAGAACTCTGTCAGTTCTCGTCTGGATCTTCCAACACGGGTGTACGTTTATCCAGGATTTGTGCAACTTCTTTCTCAGCAGAACTCTTCATCGTGACCGGTGGGCGCCTTAGCATGTTTCGCTGTTCATCCTCGGGATCAGGATGATACGGCTTCAGGATACTCACATGGATGACAGGATGAATCTTCATCCATGAGGGTAACTGAACCTATATGAGGTTCTCCTGACCTTCTCATTACTCCACTGGACCTTCATATTTCCTTACTAGCCGTTGGTCTCTCTGGCCTCGGAAACGAAACTGTTCCGGTCGTAGCTTGATCAGGACCTTGTCCCCAGCTTGAAACTCAAGGGCCCTTCGCTTCTTATCAGCCCACTTCTTCATCCTCTTCGATGCTCTTTCTAGGTAGGCGCGAGCGATCTCAAAGGTTTTGCTCCACTCTTTAGTGAAGTTATGTGCCTGAGGACTTTTGCCTGCATAAGGGTGGTCCACCAAGTGTGGCATGAGTGGCTGTCTGCCGCACACCACTTCAAAGGGCGTTTTTCCAGTTGCGGAACTCTGTTGGCTATTGAAGCTGAACTGAGCCACATCAAACAACTGGACCCAGTTCTTCTGTCTAGCGTCGATAAAGTGACGCAGATATTCTCCGAGCATACTGTTGAAGCGTTCTGTCTGACCATCAGTTTGGGGATGATAGCTAGAGGAGATATTCAGTGATGATCCCAATATTTCTGAACAATTCTGTCCAGAATGTCCCAGTGAATCTTCCGTCCCGATCGCTAACAATGCTCATGGGGACACCCCATAATTTCCAAATGTGTTTGAAGAACAGCTGAGCAGTCATCACGGCTGTGCACATTTTCGGCGTTGGGACGAACGTGGCATATTTCGAGAACCGGTCGATGATAACAAGGGCCGATTCAAACTCTCCCACCTTGGGCAAATGGGTGATGAAGTCGAGAGATACACTCTCCCACGGTCTAGAGGGCACAGGTAGGGGTTCCAACAGACCCGCTAATTTCGCCCTTTCAACCTTATCTTGTTGGCAGACAAGGCAAGTCTTGGTAAATTGCATGACATCATCTCGAAGACTTGGCCAATAGTAGCCGCTTCAGAAGGGCATAAGTCCTCTGCCAACCATTGTGTCCTGCCCACGGTGTGTCGTGACACTCCTTCATCAGCGACCTTCGTAACTCCCCGGATCTGGGGATGTAGAGGCGATTGCCTTTGGTGTATAGTAGATCATCTTCCACCCAGAACTGGCGTGTCTTCCCCTCTCTGGCCAACTGTAAGATGGCCTGCGCCGCTATGTCATTTATCAAGTGAGTTTTGACAGTTTCTCGTACTGTTGCACTACACTACTTGCTTGTAGGCGGGCGAACATGCACAGGGTCGCATGTTCGCTCTTTTGGCTAAGCGCATTAGCCGCTTGGTTGCTTTTCCCCGATCTATGTTCGAACTGGAAGTCGAACTCCGCTAGACATTCCTGCCACCGTGCCTGTTTCGACGACAACTTCGGTTGGTTGAAGAAGTGACAAATGGAGTTGTTGTCGGTCTTGACCACGAACTTGGCCCCCAAGAGATACTGTCCAGGCCCTCAACAGTGAACTACTGCTAACATCTCTTTCTCGGAGGCGGCATACCTCCGTTTCGGCATCATTTAGTTTTCTACTCTCATATGCGATGGGGTGCCGTCTTGGAGGAGAACACCGCCCAACGCGAAGTCAGAAGCATTAGTCTCTACTTCAAATGGCTTGGTCACGTCGGCAATTCCGAGGACCGGCCCCTCAATCATCACTTTCTTCAGGCCCTCAAAGGCGGCCTGACATTCAGGAGTCCAGCTCCATTGGCTATCCTTCTTCAACAGTTCGGTTAATGGCCCTGTTCTTCTCGAGAATCCTTCTACGAACCGCCTATAGTAGTTGGCTAGTCCGAGGAAGGATCGTAGTTCGGTCACGGATGACGGTACCTCCAGTCTCTAATTGCAGCCACCTTGCCCTCTTCCATACCAATCCGACCAACACTCAATCACGTGGCCGAGAAATTTATGCGCTCTTGGGCAAAGGAGCACTTCTCTCTCTTTACATACAACTGATTTCTCCTCAGCTTTTTCAAAGACTAGTTGGAGGTGATGTCGATGGTCCTCCAGCAGGCACTATAGACCACAATGTCATCAAGATACACTACGACGAATTTGTCGAGGTATTCGTGAAACACTTGGTTCATTAGGGTACAGAAT
>NC_052351.1:46733604-46742161 GCF_009727055.1 Benincasa hispida
ATGCGGCCATGGGCAACAGGCCCTGGACAAGCATGACCGTTACACCCAGCACCCACAAGCAGTCGCCCCGATCCGCGAGCAATGCATGCCGCCAGCCACCCCAACTGTCTATCTGTACTCCAGCCGCGCCGCTCGTCGTTCATGGGTTTCGGCCGACCAGATCCCCCCAGCCAAACCACACCATTCAGCCGTCGTGACTCCTTCCTCTAGCCGTTCGTGCCAGAGCCATCAAGCTGTCTGTAGCTGTCCTTTAGTAGCGAATCTCCAACCGAGCTGCTCGTCCAGATCTCCACCGCGCGAGTCGATCTCGCCTAGTTGCTCAGCCGCGTCCGTCCGTCGTGCCCAACCAACTTTCTGTCAGATGTAACCGTCAGCCGTCACTTCATACTCTCTCCAGCTGCAGACCCACGTGATTGGAAACCCAGCCTCGTTCGCCGCTCGTCCAACCCGCCGCCCGAGCCCAACCGCCGATCTCCGCCGGTCACTACCTTCTTTCACTGCTGTTCGTCGGATTTCGGCAAGTGTTGGTAAGTTTTGAGTAAGATCGGTTGAGGTTTGAAGGTTTTTGGTTGTCCATTAAATTTTGGATTTCCTTTTTGGTTGATACTTATTATATTTGGAATTTAGATCCAAGATTGGAGTAGCTTGGAGTGCGCAATGTACTGTTCAGCAGGTTCAAGTTCATTTCCAACAAGAAATTTGATAACATTTATGGTCCTTGAGGTTGATCTTCAAACACCGTAATGACTTGACTATTGTATTTAGAAGGTTTAAGGTCGCTGTCCATCAGAATTAGAGGTTGTTTCTTTTTGTGGAATTTAGTGGAGATTTTGGAGCCAAAGCTTGGAAGTGACTATTGATAAAGCCACATCTTAGGTAAATTATTTTGGGGTTGATTATATGAATTGATGGGTGGAATTGGGCCTTAGTGTGAATTAAATATTGGGTTTATGTTGTAGGTTTAATTTGAGTTTCATTATCGAGTAGTTGCTTGGAGGGAAATATTTGGACTTACGATTGGAGGTAAGTAATCTTACTACTGGAACTGCCCACGGGCCAGACACTAGATATATGCTAGCATGATAGATGAATATTATGATAGAACAATAACATGATAGACGGATAGTATAGTATGACCGATATATGTTCTTGTATAAGGATCTGAAAAATTTATTTGTGCACGTAGATACTTGCATGCTAGCATGAGATGATACTTGATTCAATGAGGTTGTATTTGATATGAGGATATTGAGCCATATATGCATGTTATAGAGCCATGATGTTGAGGTGTATATGTATGTGATAGAACCATATTGTGATACTTGTGATGTTGAGACTGTAATAGTGTCCTTACCGATTAGTTAGATGCCCACTAGATGTTGTGTTTCCTTCGGAATTCATTAGAGATTGTGTTTCCTTCAGGATTCACCAGGGGTTGTGTTTCCTTCGGGATTCACCAGTGGTTGTGTTTCCTTTCGGATTCACCAGAGGTTGTGTTTCCTTCGGGATTCACCAGAGGTTATGTTTCCTTCAGGATTCACCAGAGGTTGTAGGTCCTATGGGACTTACTAGAGATAGTGGGCATACTTAACTATAGTAGGATAGAAACCAGTTTTTCATTTATGTATGTGTCCCATGAGGAATAGAGCAGTTTATATGTTCCACCAGAGGTAGGCATCTAGAGGACATAGATGCCTAGCCTATCCCCAGTAGTGGGGTTACTTACTGAGTATTTTATACTCATCATTTCTCATATTGTTGTTTCAGGTAAGGGTAGAGATGCACCGATGATTGACAAACGGAATTCATGATCAAGCCACTGGGACCAGTTTTATGCTTCCGCTCATGATATTTAGATTTCTTTACATGTTTTTCAACTTTCAATTTGATGTTTGAAACTTACTATTAAGATTTGTTTTCAGACCTATTTATTATCATTTATGATTTATGGGTACCCTATCGTCTGTTTTTAATATCTAAATTTAATAAAGGTCTTTTGAGTTAAACTTATTTATTTAGCATTTATTTCACTATAAAAGGGTGTCGTTTTAAGTTCCAAGCATGCATATATTTAGTAACGGCCTAACTTTAGTCCTAGGGGGTCGGATCGTTACAATTTGATACAAACGATGTGATCCTAAAATCGTTCATGTGGGGACATGCGAGTGGGGGCATTCTATGCAAAAGATGTTTGCATGAGACTAGACCATGAAATAGTCACTTTTCTTTATAACGACTGTTTATTACTAAAACTGACTATTTCAATCTGATAACCTAAGGTAACTCAATCTCAATCCTAAGCTATGAACTCCTGTTTATTTGGAATTATCTTTTAATCTGCATGGGTGAGAATGGCTCAACAGCATCGCTCAATAAGCATCCCATTTTAGGGTTAAGACCGGGTAGATAGCTGGGGACATAGTCATGCAAGATGGAATTCACTCCTACCGATTTCAGGGTTAGTAGATAGGTTTTTTCCTTAAGTATTGATTCCTAGTCTTGAACAAATGGGCCCCGCCCTCTCTATGGCTGAGAGGGACTCGGTTTATAGTTAGCACCATAAACCAATTGTTCATTAGTGGATTAATGGAAACTTAAAAAGCAAGATGCATTATAGGGGTAAAAAGGTAATTTTGACCAAGTTGTTAATGCAAACATTTTGTGAAGGATCGACTTACTAATCATGATTAAATCAAATGGACAGAAATATTGAAAGTGTTAAATAACATGCAACGGAAGTATCAAGGATTCATAAGCATTCAAATTCACTAATTTTGGCAGAAACTAAAGCATGCTTTTCTAAAAAGAAGGTTTTAAGATCATACATTTGAAAAACTCTCCAAGAACTTGATTGTACAGCAGCAGTCTTCACCAGAGATCAACGTGAACCACCTCAAGGTCTTCCCCACTATCCACTTGGAGCTTTAGACAGAGTTGTGGGACTCAATAACAAATTGAATTAGTGAAGAATAGTGAAGAACATACAGCAGCCTAAAAGGAAGAACTTTTTCTTCTCACAGAGATCTTATCTCAAAATTTTTGTATTAGCTCTCTTCAAATCACTCCAAACTTCATTATTTATTGCAGATGAACATGCAAAGAAGTGAATTGCATGGCTTACAGCTCATGCTTGGAGTATTAATGAAGAGAAGAAGATGGGGTTTGTGTGAGCATGATGAAGATGATAATGGAAAAACAACATTTTCCATTTGTATGGCATGCAAAACCGATTTTCAATTTTCTTTTTAAAATAAAAAAATGATTTCAAAACTATTTTGATTTAATAAAATGAAAAATTATTTTCTAAAATTAATTTAATATCAAATATTAAATTATTTTTTTGCATAATAATCATCTTCATATATTTAAATCATATTTAAATATATATTCTCCTATTTTGTTTAATTTGAATGTTTCAAATTAATTTCTTAAGCTACTCTAAAGCTTATCCATTTACGAGCTAGTAAGGGGACCTCGCGGATCTACAGATCATGGGCTCCAACGATTCGAGATTAATCGGCTAAATACATTAGCCCGATCTAACACCCATCATTAACTAATGAGACACTCCACTATAGCCCATAGTTGAACTCCTCTCACTGTAGATATATTATGTCCACTTAATAACCATAATCAGTAAGTCGATCCTTCACAGGTTGTTCGTAATCACAACTAGGTCAAAAATATCGTTTTACCCCTGTGAATACATCTTGTTCCTTAAGTTCCTACTGATCATCTAATGAACAATTCTTATTCATAATCTCTATGAATCAAATCTTTTCTCTATCATGAGAAGGCGGGGTCCCGATTGTTCAAGACCTGGAATTAGTACTTAAGAGAACAACCTATCTGCTAACCCTAAATAGGGTAGGAGTGAATTCCATCTTGCAATGCTATGTCCCCAGCTATTCATCCTGTCTTATCCCCAAAATGGTAAGCTTATTAAGCAGTGTTGTTGAACTACTCTTATCGTTTACAGGTCAAAAGATAATCTTGAACAAACAGGAGTTCATAGCTAGCTCAGGATTAAGATCGAGTTAACCTAGATTATATGATAATTGAAATAGTCAGTTTTAACAGTAAACAGTTGTTATAAAGAAAAGTGACTATTTTCATGGTTCAGTCTATATGCAAACTCATTTCATAGGATGTCACCACTCTCATATCTCAACATGAACGATTTGTGGATCACATCGTTTGTAGCACCTTACAACTTCTTGTAACAACTACAGAGTGGGCCGCATCCAATAGTGTTACCAGGATGAGATACCCAATTTCATCCATATACTTATTAGACCATTTTGGCTATATACTGTCAACTTGATCCTATTTATGTCACTACATAAAGTTACAGCATTCAGACTATAGCCAAGGATGCGTTTATTGGATTTCCATAATAAGATGCAAAATCAACAAGTCATTATTATTGATAAATAGAATGTTTAACACGAATTACAAGTTCTAGGACATTCCCAACAAATATATCTATAGTGAGGAAAGTGCAACGACTAGGCTTTAATGGAGTGAACCGGTAGTTAATGAATGTTGGTTAATTTGGTTAAAAGAGTTTAGCCAATTAATCTCGGATCGTTGGAGCTTATAATCTGTAGGTCCATGATGCGTTATTTTATGAAGTGGAAATATGGATGATGTGCATTGATGGAATTGCATTGTGCACTCAAGTTTCCCTAGCGGAATTCAAGTGTAAATTCCTCTGTGTTTCCTGGTAAGTCTAGGGTCGAACACAGGGACTTGTAAAAATAGACTGCATTGATAATTTTGATGAAAATTTTGCGGTAACAGGGAAAATAAATAAAATGTTTGGTTTGTTGATTGCGTTGATTAAAAATAAATAACAAATGCGGCGGAGCTTGAAAAGAGTTGGTAAATGGGAAATGCGATGAATATGGGGTGAATGGGTTGAGAAAGATTTCGGCTAACACTCCCTATAATGCGTTCATGCTTGCGATCATGCAACATGCACACAACAGTAAACCACCTCTCGGGGCGAATACCACGACTTCTAAGGCTAGAACGCATGCGATATATATACGATAAGTCTACAGGATTTACACATAAACCTCTATCTCTATTTATGCTATGATAACATGAAATTCACACAAATATGTGACCACATAATATCATTCCCATTCCTAGGATGCATGCGATGCAAGTTGACAAACAGAGCTTATCTCTAAGTCCCTATCTCTTATTTATACAAGCCTAGTCTTGCTTTTTCGAGTCTAGATTCTAACCTAGCTCTCTCGAGACATTAGGTTCTTTCTTTAGACTCTTTCTTGAGTAACTCTAAAGGGTATTTTGCACAGCATAAAACAAGACAATTGCAAGTAATGAACTTCCTAGGTCATATTAACTTAGTTCTTCTCAACCTATTCAACTAGTTTAGCTACTCATGCGTATTAAGAGAGTGAGTAGATGTAGAAATAGAACTTCCATTGAATAGATATGAAGATGAAGTACAAAATAATAATGCAAGTATAGTAAAGAGCCTGGTAGCAATTTCTTGCTGGCAGGCGTTTACACTATTTCTACTCGTGCTCTAAAGAAATTCTTGCTCTCGCGAGGGTCGACCCATTCTCTGCTCTTACGCTCCAAGGTTCTCTCTCGAGTGTCCCTAGGCGATCTCCGGCGCCACCACTCTTCTCTTGCTCTGCCTTAAAAATGGAAGAAAACTAGGAACAAGACGTGCGAGCTGGATTACTGGTTGTATATATCGTCAACCTCTTTTTCTAAAGAATGCCCTTGGTATTTATAGAGCATCAATAGTGAAAGGCAACTTCTCGTTCTCGGTTGTACAGATGGGACAACTTTAATTCCTAATTGATGTGCCGAATGATTGTTACCGTTTAAAGCTGAATGTACTTTGTGATCGTTATCGGCTATCAACTCAATTTGGATTCGACCGTCATCAGCTTTCTGTCCCATCGCTCTTAATTGGCCTTTCACCCAGATGCGCCCACCTTGCTGTGCTGACCAAGTTGCGACGATCTTTCTTGGACGAATGTTTGCGAGCACGATCAATGCAAAGCCTTGCGGTGAAGTTGCGCTCGATCGATGATTTCCTATGATCACAATCTTGCATTGTGTTAACACATATTCTGCACAAAAATACAAAAATCAATAGTTCTAATGCGTTGAACGCATGCGACCGCAATATTATTGAATTTATGCTTAATGGACGCAATTTAACATATTTCATCAACGCAATCTAACATTGTTTAATAACTTAGCACTATGATAACGTGCATTTCTACCCGTTATCACACCCCCAAATTTAAACAATGCTTGTCCACAAGCATAAGTTAAAGATTCCTTTAGCAAGTCAACCGCAAAGTTCTTTTCCTAGATTTCTCAAGAATACCTCATTCAAATCCTATATACCAGAATTTCCTTAAGTTTTATTCAAGTTTCTTCTTAAAATATTTCTAAAACCTAGGGACTGCAAGTTTAACTTTCAAAAGGACTTTACTAAATTCCGGAACGTCACATGGTTTATTTCAAACAGAAAATTTTCTACCGAGGTGACAAATGATTTTATCCTTGTACAAAAATTTCTTCATTGATATTTTTTTTTCTGACCTTGCGCTAATCCAAGTGCCTTGCCTTCGTTTTGGCTTGCCCCACGTGTGTCATGCGAACATCCAACTATGAGCAATGCACTCTTTCTCATACTAAACTCATACCGATTTGGCAGTAGAGTTGCGGTCATTGATTTATGCGTTGATCCTGGTAACTTACTTTCGTTTTGGCTTGCCCCCACGTGTGTCATGCGGACATCCAACTACGGATAAGTGCCTTTCACAACTTAACTTTTATCAACATGGGTTTCCCATTGTGTTAATAGTGGAGTTATTATTCTCCAAATATTTTTTTCTTTTTTTTTTTTGAAAGAAAATAGCAAGGTCGAAAATAAATACCTCACCCCCAAATTTAAAATGTGGCAATGTCCTCATTGCCAAAAGATTAAAATAAGTCATGTGATGTTATAGAATGCATTGTAAAGAGAGTTTGAAAGAAAGCTAGCAAACCCCCAACTTCTAGAAATATTTTCTGAGGTGACTATTTTAAGATTAAGTTGACTTTAGTTTATATGAAAGAAATAGAAGCATATTTTTCATCATTGAAATCATACTTGGAAAAGAACAAAAATGCGGTAAGCTACTAAATTTATCTATGTCAAATGATTGTGGTAATTAAAGAGGATGCGGTGATAAAACTTTGAAAACTAAAATGCGATGTGATAGCACGAAATTTGAAATAAAGATAAGGAAGAGTACACCCCCAAATTTTGCGTTGTCGCTCTCATCGCATTGACATATCCATATTTGCAACGATCTCTCTTCTTTGGGTTGCGATGATGGAATAAGATAAGTGCTTCTTCGCGTAACATCTCTACAATCCAGCGCCTCGATCGTTGCAAGAAAAACAAAAAAAGGGTCAAATTATTTTAAACAAAATAAAACATTTTTTTTTTAAATAAAGAAAGTGACAGTAAAACAAGGATAGATCAGGATTTGAAAAGATAGTAAAAATTTCGAGTAGTGGAGAAAAGAGTTGAAGAATTGAGATTTCCAAAAACTTGCGTCCCTGATAAGTTACGATCATTTGATAATGCAGGGACCACCTACTTCCTTCTTCATTCAAAGTTCTTTAGTTCCACAGAGTCAACTTGGCAATACCAGTCTTCTCCATGGTATGTCTTTACTCGCTGCCTATTGACTTTGAATATGTTGGTTCTGTCGTCATTTGATAATTCCACCGCGCCATGCGAAAGTACTTGTCGAATTACGAACGGTCCGGACCAACGTGACTTTAGCTTTCCCAGGAAAAGTCGCAGACGTGAATTGAAAAGCAAGACTTTTTGTCCGATTTGGAGGTTCTTACCGCATATGCGTTGATCATGCCAGCGCTTGGTGCGCTCTTTATAAATCTTCGCATTTTCATATGCGTTGTTCCTCTATTCTTCTAGCTCGACCAGTTGCATTTTCCACGCTTCTCCTGCCTTCTTTAAATCAAAATTCAACTTCTTTACCGCCCACAGTGTTTTATACTCCAGCTCCAAAGGAAAATAACACGCCTTACCAAATACCAACGCATAGGGGGACATACCTATGGGTGTTTTAAATGTTGTCCGGTCTACCCACAACGCATCGTCAAACTTAGTTGCCCAGTCTTTCCGTGAAGGCTTTATTACCTTCTCAAGTATCAACTTAATTTCTCGATTAGACACTTCAGCTTGACCATTCGTTTGCGGATGGTATGCGGTGGCCAATTTGTGGAGGATATTGTACTTGTGCAGCAGCTCCTTGATATTATGATTGATAAAGTGGGATCCTTCATCACTTATGATGGCACGAGGAGTACCAAATTGAGTGAAAATATTTTTCTTTAGGAACAGGGAGACTACCGCCGTATCACTTGCGGTGCATGCTATTGCCTCTACCCACTTGGAGACATAATCGACGGCCAATAAAATATAGTGTTTACCATGCGAAGGGGGGAATGGTCCCATGAAATCAATCCCCCATACGTCGAA
>NC_052351.1:46742467-46788417 GCF_009727055.1 Benincasa hispida
TGACATTTATTATTGGGATGAGCCGAATCTGTATAGGAGGTGCCAATACCAGATTATTCGGTTGTGTTGTATAATGCTGCTCACAACGATATGTTTACATGCCACACTCACCATATGGTGGGCACTTTTGGAAGTAATGTCTGCATTCAATCTTGAGCCTCTTCTGTTGATGATAAGTGTAATCTTCAGGGAATTATTCACAAACCAAATAATTTACGATGTTCGCATACCAAAGCAATTCTTCTATATGGAATAGTTGCTCATCCGGGAACACGGCACTCAACTCAGTCTTATTGCGGTCAACTTCAGGATTTTCCAGTTTAAACAAATGATCCGCAACCTGATTCTCTGTCCTCTTCTGGTTAATTATTTCTATATCAAATTTTTGAAGGAGAAGAACCCATTTGATCAGCCTTGGCTTTGTGTCATTCTTTGTCATTAAATATTTGATTGCCGAGTGATCGGTGTGGACGAGTACCTTGGTTCCCAACTGATATGTTCGGATTTTTTCCAACGCAAAAATACAGCCAGAAGTTCTTTCTCTGTAGTGGTATAATTTGTTTGAGCAGAGTTTAAAGTTTTACTCGCATATGCGATGTGGTGCAAAATTGTTGTTCTTTTTTGCGCTAAAGTTGCCCCCATCGCATATCCGCTTGCGTCGCAAATGATTTCAAATGGCAATGTTCAGTCTGATGCAATCAGTACGGGTGCGGTAATTAGCACATTTTTTAAAACTCTTAATACGTTGAGGCAGTTGTTGTCGAACTCAAATTTTCTGTCAGCCTCTAGCAACACACTTAGTGGTTATGCTATCTTAGAAAAGTCCTTGACGAATCGTCTGTAAAATCCGGCGTGCCCCAAGAAGCTTCGCACAGCCACGCTGGTTGGAGGTGGAAGTTTTTCGTTTGCGTCGATCTTTGCTTTGTCCACCTCTAAGCCATCCCAGGAGACTTTATGTCTGAACATTATACCCTTCTTGACCATGAAATGACATTTTTCCCAGTTGAGCACCAAATTCATCTGTTCACATCTCTTCAGAATTTTCTCTAAGTTGGATAGGCAGACTTCGTAAGTGTTCCCATAAATGGAAAAGTCATCCATAAATATTTCCACTGAGTCCTTGAGATAACCTGAAAAGATCGCCATCATGCACCTTTGGAACGTGCTCGACGCATTGCAGAGGCCAAATGGCATGCGGCGAAAACCGAATGTCCCATATGGGCAGGTGAATGTGGTCTTATCTTGATCTTCAGGAGTTATCATGATTTGATTGTATCCAGCATACCCATCCAGGAAGCAGTAAAAATCATTCCCTGCTAGTCTGTCTAGCATTTGTATGTCCTCTAGATACCCACATATGGCACATAAATGCATGTAACATATAAGAGACTGAGTCCACCTTTCTTCCTCACCTTTTGTTAGTTAAAGTTAGCCCACAAAACTGTGTGAATCCCGAAGGAAACACCCCGAATACAACTCTGAAAGTGTATATTCCCCGATAAAGGATATATTCTTCATCTAATAATTGTAGAGATAGAATTACCAGAAAAGGACGTGGACTGAGGTGAATCTCTCCGATATGGGAACCACTAAACTGTGTTGAATCTCCTCGATATGTATAGAGACAGAAATATAACATTGGCCTGTAGTCCGAAGGAAAATACGAGGAGATAATTTATTTGTCAGTGAGATCCAATCGAAAGTTAACACAAATGAAGCTGAATACAGTGATAATCCCATAAGAGGTGTTATTATTAACACAAAAACTTGAGAGATATCATGTGAATCCTTCAAACGAGGATAAGCACAAACTGGTAAGCATCTTAACTAATTAATGAGGAAATTCATACAGTCTTAACGTGCTAAGATCTCAACCGATTGTACGGTTCAAAGCATACAATAACAAATCCTTTAAAATACCATGGCTTGCATCACATCACCCTAAATAGAATCTTAACAACATATATATACCATCATCATGCTTATAATTGTTATATCAAAATCCACAACATACAAAGTATGCCTCAACGTCAGCTAGATCAAGACATCGGACATATGAAACACCATACATCACATTACTTAACGATCAAGCACTTAGGTGTGTATATAAACAAAATCAGAATTTTGCCAGAACACTACTTTGATTCAAGTTATACTTGTCAATCAAAACATGTAACATTACCATAACATACACTATCAATGCTAGGCATTACAACTAGAGGCCTGGCCCGGTTGGCAGTTCCTAGTTGTAAGATTACTGACCCAATAGTAAATCCAAATTAGTTTCAAGCAGACGGCTTATCCCGCTCCTTGCTCAAGCAGAGCGTCAAGTGGACACCTATATTAAATCTAATATTTAAATTAATCCTTGAGTCCTTCTTAATTAACCAATATACTCATGGTTTCTTCCAAGTTAAATTTTCAAAAACTCACAAAGACTTACCAACCCTAACAAATTTTCCACCGAAACATTTCTTAAATTCAAAACTTAATGGGCTACTTCAAAATCCTCCCAAATCTTCAACTAAAATTCCAACATTATGGGTAATCAAATCAGACCAAAATCTTAAAATCTTAGTGGGTAACAATAAATTTTATGTCAAAACTTGATAGGCATTCAAGCTACTTTAAGAAAAGCCCATAAAAATACCCATTAGCTTACCCACAAATCTCAAGAATCCGATGGGAAGCTAGTGGCAAAAAGAAAACCCACACGAGACAAACCCGCAGGACAAACAACCTGCAATGCGTGAGGTCTGAGGTTGGGCGACGAATGTATGAGAGTGGACAAGGTTTAGGCGGCACGCGACTTATGTTTGGGCGTGCGGATGAAGGAAGAGGTGGCTCTCCGGGTGAGCGTGGGGTCGGCAATCAGTGCACTGGGTGGACGCGTCTCATGATCTGAACTGCGAGGCAGTCGGGATCTTGGTAGACTAGCTAAAGTCGCGCCTGGCTTTTCAGGTCCTCGACCACAACTGGGTAATGGAGATGTGGTAGCAGCGACGTCTGACTAGAGGCGCGAACGCCTTGGTGCGGCGGGGCCAAATCGATTGAAAAGAGAGAAGAAAAGATTTTGATGAAGGGGGGCGGGGCTCGCGTGGTGAGGCTGAGGAAGGTGTGGGGGAAGGGGGGGAGGAGCTTTTTTAATAAAAAGTAATTAAAATAATAATTAATAATAGATAATAGAAAGGAAAAGTATTAACTTAATTAGATTTTTTTTTCCCTAAACCCAATTTAACACTATTTAATTCCTTTTCTTTTTCCAAAAAATAATTTAATTCCTGCCATAAACCTTTTTTTCAAATATGAATTTTTTTTGAATAAATTCCATGATAACACTTAAATCCTCGCATTTATACTTTAAATTTAGAATTCCAAACATGTCCTTCAACTAAGGACAATTACTGAAAAGGGAAAAGTTTTACATTATTAATAAATAAATAAATAAATAAAAAGTGTGGGATGTTACAGTGGTGGTCTACTTGAAGATTGAGGCATCTTTTCGTGGAGCTCAGTTGGTTTTGAAGAAGGTTCTTTAAAGGTATTGTGTTCAGCAAACCCTCTTATGAAATAGTTTTTCTAAAGCATGTTTTAAACTTAAATTAAGTGTAATTGAAGTGCTTATTGATTCTTCTTCGTTGCATGTTAGTTTACTCCATCAATTGGTATTAGAGCAAGATTTAAGCACTCAATTATTGTTAATTTGAGTTTGGTGGGTGTTTTTCATAAATTGTATGAAAATGGTGAACTGATATATTTTTTTTGAGTTTTTGCATTTAAATCTTTTCAATTATGTTGTAACTCTTGTAATTGGCTTTTGTCTGATGAGCCTTAATGTATATTTAAGTGTCTGTAATTCATTTGGAGTCATTAGAGTTGTAATTAGGGTGTAATTGAAGAAAGAAGTGAAGAAGGTCGAGCAACATGAATTGGAAATTCAAACCACTACCACATACTCGATGGCATACTCGATGGTATTTCATGAAATACTCGATGCACGATGACATACTCGATGCGTTTACCCAATGATATTTCATGAAATACTCAATGCTCAATGCTTATACTCGATGGTATTTCATGGAATTCTCGATGCACGATGCCATACTTGATGGTACTTGATGCATGATGCCTTACTCGATGGTCGATGGTGTTTACTCGATGGTATTCATTACTTGATGGGTTTTGTCCGGTTCAGCCCATTTTTCACATTGGAAGTCTGATTCAAGGCAGTTCGAGTGGTCTAGAAGGTCAATGAAGCTGGTTTTTGTTGAACTTTATAATAGTTAGGCCTTTGATTACTTGAAAATGCCAAAACTAAAACCATATCAGTTTGTGTTTAATTATTTATGCATATAATGTATGTTATAATTAAATAAATCTGGTATGTGCATAAAGTATGCCATGTAGAATTAAAATCCTACCATAGGAAGCATGTTACATGCATTGAAAGTATGTTATAAAGTGTTATAATGTATAGTATGCATGTATAGGGTTTCAAATGTTTTAATATAAAGGTTATGTTAAATGTTGAATGCCTTTGATGTAAGTTATGGATGCTTAGCATGTCTAATTTTTGTAAGTTGTTATAAAATTAAATTAGACATTAAAATTCATAACAAAGATAAACAACATGCTCACTTAGGTCAACAACTTGTTTTAATAGTTAAAATAGACCGTTATCTTATAAAATTTAATTACAAACTCAATCGGTTCACAATCCTGTCTAAGACTTGATGTATTTAAGTTGACGGTTTATATAACACCTCCTACCTGGGGATTATGACTGAAATGATAAGAATTGTTAAACGGTTTTTTGAGCTTGCGTGATCGGTATGAGGTTTGAAATTTGTTTAGAAACCTAGACATCGTAGGTTGAAGTCCAAATATTAACGTTATATTTGGATAAAATCATATAGACTTAAGTTGTTTAAAATTAGCCGTAATAAACCTAAGTAAAAGTTTAGGTAGGTAACAAGTTTTTAAGTTTCATTGGGGAAAATAGAAAAAATTAGAAAAACAACAAATAAATTCTCACTCACATGATCTGGATTTTGATTAATCCCAAAAAGTCCTTATCAGTCTTTTTGTGATTATATTTCACCTTAGCAGATTTAAATATGAATATCAAGTCTTCCTTTTTCGGTTTTCAAGATTTTTTTGTGTTTTATTTTATGTTTTCTTATTTAGATATTATTTTCTAAAAAAATCTAATAGTATTTAATTGTCCTTTCGATTTTAGTTTTACATTGATTAAGAATGGTAGATAATTAGACCTTTAAATTAGATAAATACCTAATTAGTTTTCGTATCTAGCACATATAGGAAAATATAAATGGAATAAAGAGATTTTCAAATCGGTAATTATAACTGATATTTACATGAAAACTAGGGGTATAGGGACTAATAAAGGTAAGAGAGAGTGTTGGTCTTTATGTAATCAATCCATGGTGATTTTGTGATTGATTTTCAGAAGAGTTTTAATTCAAAGTGATAATTGATTGAGATAAATAATAAATAAAAACTTTGCATTATTGTTTTTTATGGTCAAATTTAGCTAGCAGGATTTAAAAACTACTTTGATTTTTGTACTTTTTTGTTCATTTTGGTCATTATACTTTCAAAATGTTCATTTTGGTTCCTATAGTTTTAACTTTGGTTCATTTTGGTCCCTATACTTTAAAAATATTCATTTTGATCCTTTTACTTTCAACTTTGGTTCATTTTGGTCTTGAACTTTTAAAATAGTGACCATTTTTATCCTTTAAAAGTGAAAATGAAGGGACCAAAATAACAATTTTTTAAAAATATAAAGACCAAAATGAACCAAAGTTAAAAATCCAAAAAGACTAAAATGAACAATTTTAAAAGTATATTGACCAAAATGAACTAAAGTTGAAAGTAGAGGGACTAAAATGAACTATTTGAAAGTATAAGGATCAAAATGAACAAAAACCAAAAGTATAGGGACTAAAGTAGTATTTAAACCATTATAACAGAATATTCAACTTTGATATTAATGAAATATTTTGTTGTTGTGATTTAGTTTGATTAATGACTTGATCTTGATACTTTACAACTCTCTCGTCGGTATATGTCCTAAAATCTCTGCTTGTGATGCTCACCCAATCACCCTTTCAATCTTCGCTGTTTGTTCCAAAAACTCCTTTGGGAACTACATCTTTAATTGGACCCTTAAATTCCTCGTTTGGCGATAATGGCTGCTGAAGCGACCACACAAATTGCTACCTCCTTTGCCCTAAAGCATTTGCAATCTCCTTAACTTGTTTCTTATTGAAGCTCCCTTAATTCCTAAAACAAAGGAATATCACATCGATTTAAATGATTGTCCAACCATTTAAGAATCTCCAATCTCTCACTCGATTCATTGAATCTATCATTGTTGTTCGAGTTCAAACTCTAAATCGACTCCCACGACATATTTTGGCAAAAATTATGAGGAGAGAAATGATTCCATAAGGTTTAATTACAATGTATTTTTGTTTGTAGGTTTATATTGTAGGATGATTTGAACATTAAAAAAAATTGATTTTGCATTGGAAAAAAAACCATGAATACATGTTTATGGATAAATGGAACTACCTCAATTATGTATGAGAATTTTCTTATTCAAAGGTGAACCTACAAAGTGATAATAAGCATCCCCCAATAACTAATTGATAAACAACCCAAATAAAGTTAAAAAGGATTTGGTTGGAAAAGATTGATCAAATATCAAGAAGAGATGAGAACTTATTTTTATCTTCAAGATTTCGAGTTTCCCATAGTCTAATAATTGATCAAACTAGATTGAAATTTCTAAACATGCATTCTAAACACAATGGTGCAAAGAAAGCAAAGCTTGAGAAAGATTAAACTCTATGATATGAAAACCCATTCAAATTCAACTTCTTTTTCAATGAATATGCATTTTAAACCCATTAATACAAAGAAAGCAAGAGTTTGAAAAAGATTAAACTCTATGATATGAAAATTCATTCAAATTCAACTTCTTTGAAAAATATTAAACTTTATGATATGAAAATTCATTCAAATTCAACTTCTTTTTCAATAAACCAAATATAATACTATTTATACCAAATGAATGTTCACCATGAAAGGACACTAGTTTTTATCTGGGTTGTCTAGGTTCAACCAAAACTTTCTAGCTCTATACATGTACCTTCGTAAATGCAAATACATGAAATTAAATTAGTACATAGTATTAAGAATGTGGATGAATCTAAATTTTCAGATTTATTGTATCTCTTGGGTGACCTTGAAGCTAGTAATATTGCAAATTTTCATTGTAGCTTGAAAATTTAGCTTGAAAGTAAACATTTTATACTTCAAGAAAACGTTTAGCTCTAGTTATTGTCATTGTCAATTATTTTCTTATCAGATATCGAGTAAATCTTTTTTACTTTTAGTGTTTATTAAGAATGTAAAATAATTAATAAAGAAAACGTTTGTCCTTTTTTACTTCAAGTAAATCTTATCAAGAAAACGTTTAGCTCTAGTACATACTTTTATTGTATCTCTTGGGTGACCTTGAAGCTAGCAATAGTATTAAGAATGTGGATGAATCTAAAATTTGTTTTGCTAATCTTCCTATTTAGAAACTTGTTTGCAATTTTCACACTATGAAACTTTAAATTTCGTTATTTCTTTGTTCTTGTTTGTTATTTAATTTTAAATATGTATTAATGTCATAGACATTAAAATTTAATATTTTCCACAAGTACAAAATTTAGGAGGGTTAAATGTAGGAATAAACAAAGTTGAAAATGTGGATGTGAGTGTAGTTCAAAGGATATTCATGAAAAAGTTATAAAAACAAAATTTTATTAATAAGTTAAAATATTGTCAAAAGGAGTAAAATTGAATTGATATGTGTAATATTAGCCACGAGTCTGTGGTTTCAAAGTAAAAAAAAAAATGTAGTTAAAATACGTTGTAGTTTTAAAATTTTTGCTATAAAACGTAAGTATTTTTAGAATTTCTTATTTATTTATAAGAATTTTTCTAAAAAATATGCTTAAATTTAAGAAGGAAAAGTTATCAAATGGGACGTTTGTTCTTGGTTTTATTGTTTTTGTTGTTTTAAAGGAATGGAAATACGAAAACCCAAAACCCTAACCACCTCAATGCCATTCCTATATAAACAACCGCTGCCATAGAAGAAGGTAACCCTAATTTCTTCTCTGCTCATACTTCAAAGTGCTACTGCTTCTGTTGTTCTTCGCTGGTAAACTTGATTTCTTTATCATAAAGCTCGAGGGTTTCTGAAGCTCAAAAGCAATGTCATCGGACGATGAAAGGGAGGAGGTGGAGTTGGATCTCTCCTCTCCAGATGTCGTTACAAAGTACAAAAGTGCTGCCGAGATCGTAAACAGTGAGTAATCTTTGTCTTTCCATTGCAATCTTTTCCATTTGCTTCCTGATTAGCATGTCTAATTGAGCTCGCTGCTTAATTACTCTTCATTGTTCTGTTATATGAATTATGACATTGTATTGGTAACGCAACAATCTTGCAGAGGCATTGCAGCTGGTGATATCCCAATGTAAACCGAAAGCAAAAATCGTTGACATTTGCGAAAAAGGAGATTCCTTCATTAGAGAGTAGGTTTTAACGTTAGAACTTCAAAATTTTCCCTCCTTTTGCGCTGATCGTATTTGAAGTAATTTTTTTTTTCATTGTTTGAATGTGAAGGCAAACAGGTAACATGTACAAGAATGTTAAGAAGAAGATAGAACGGGGAGTTGCCTTTCCAACTTGCATCTCTGTAAATAATACAGTTGGCCACTTTTCACCTCTGGCCAGCGATGAAACAGTGATGGAAGAAGGAGATATACTCAAGATGTAACCAATTATACATTGACTGATTGCTGTTTTCTCGTGGCGTATTTAATGACAGTTGATTGATGATGAGTTTTTCTTACGGCAGTGATATGGGCTGTCATATTGATGGGTTTATCGCTGTAGTTGCTCACACTCATGTTCTGCAAGAAGGTCCGGTGACTGGAAGGGCAGCCGATGTCATTGCAGCTGCTAACACTGCTGCCGAAGTTGCCTTGAGGCTTGTTAGGCCTGGAAAAAAGGTAACAGTTCTTGATAATACTGGTTGGAACATTTTCCATTTGGTGTTAATGACCGAAGCTGCTATTGATTATGTTGATTAATTGTTTGTAATCTAAACTAGATTATGAACTTTGTCTTAAGCTATATGGTTTAGCACCATGTGAAGGTTCTGCCATGATTATTCTTACAAGGAATAAATACTTCTATATGGTAGGGATTTATTCGAACTCACATCTGTGAGTATGAATCTTTAGCTAGTTATTTGGAAATTTTGATTGTAACATTGTAAACTTGTTTTTGTTCTGGATCCATTGTGGCGTTTGTTTATCATTATTTATAAGATTCAGTTTCTCTGTTCCATGGTGGTATTTGTTTACCAGAATTCATAAGATTCATCCCCTCAAGTCCTTCAGACTTTTGGTGGGAGTGTTGAAGGAACTCTTTTGAATTGTCTAGTCTAGCTTATGGGGAAGGGATCGAGCAGACATTTTAGAGGCAACTTTGCCGAGGTGATCAGTACTTGTTGATTACCTCTTTTCCCTGTTGCCCATATTGAATTTGGTCCTGCTTGGGTCCTTGTAGGTGGACGTACTGTGTATGGTTGATGCCTACGGTCTCCTGACCTATATATTTTTTGGAGAATTTTTAGTGCTAGTGTTAATTGAAGCAACTGTAATGCACTGAGTTATAAGGCAACTTTGCCGAGGTGATTTGTGACTTGTGGATTGCCTCTTTTCCCTGTTGCCTATATTGTGTATGGTCAAAGTTGGGATATCATAGGCTGACTTTCATGTATGATGTCTATGGTCTCACCTGTCCAAATTAATAAAATATAAATTGAAGTTTGCATATTGATGGTTGAAGTGAAGGCATTTGGAAATATATTCCCTTCAGCAATAAAGTTAATTGAATCAACTATAATGCATTGAATTAATGGCAACTTTGCCGAGGTGATTTATGACTCGTGGATTGCCTCTTTTCCCTGTTGCCTATATTGTGTATGGTCAAAGTTGGGATGTTGTAGGCCGACTTTCATGGATGATATCTATGTTCTCACTTGTCCAAATTAATAAGATACATTGTCATGACAATCTGTTGTGATCTTGTTATAAGGCAACTTTGCCGAGGTGATTTGTGACTTGTGGATTGCCTCTTTTCCCTGTTGCCTATATTGTGTATGGTCAAAGTTGGGATGTTGTAGGCCGACTTTCATGGATGATATCTATGTTCTCACTTGTCCAAATTAATAAGATACATTGTCATGACAATCTGTTGTGATCCTGTCTCTTATACACATCTAGATGTGTATAAGAGACAGATAATGCATTGAATTAATGGCAACTTTGCCGAGGTGATTTATGACTCGTGGATTGCCTCTTTTCCCTGTTGCCTATATTGTGTATGGTCAAAGTTGGGATGTTGTAGGCCGACTTTCATGGATGATATCTATGTTCTCACTTGTCCAAATTAATAAGATACATTGTCATGACAATCTGTTGTGATCTTGTGATAATGGGTAGTGTTTATATTGTTCAATAATCTATTTCCCATAACTGGATAGGCAACTTTGCCGAGGTGACTTGTGACTTGTGGGTTGCCTCTTTTCCCTGTTGCCTATATTGTGTATGGTTAATTTGGGACATTGTTGGGTGGAATCTCAAGAATGATGCCTATGCTCTCAATTGGCCAAATTATTGTACAAAATATATTGTCATGATAATCTCTTAGTGATTACTTATGATAGTGGCTAGAGTTTATATTATCAACAAGCAATCTGTTTTCCCATAACCAGATAATGAAGGCAACTTTGCCGAGGTGATTTGTGATTTGTAGATTGCCTCTTTTCCCTGTTGCCTATAATGTGGATGGTCAAATTTGGTATATCATAGGCTGACTTCCCATGGATGATGTCTATGTCTCAATTTTCCAAATTGTTGTACGATATACATCCTGATGATAAACTCTTTTGATGTCTTATAATAATGTGTAGATTTATATTATTAAACATTAGTTTTTGTTAGTGCTTAACATATGGTTATGTTGCGTACGTATTCATTTTCTTTTATTCCTTCAATATTGTGCTCACAACTCCTCATTTTCAGCTAATGATAGTTGTCTTGTCTTATGTATTCTGTCTATACTTTGTTGCAGTGTAAGAGCCCTACGTGATGAATACATTATTAAAGCTATGGAATATATTCCAAATGAGGCTTTTGTCATAGTTACTCTGATAGGGCATTTTACTTTTTCAGACTGTCTATTGTTTTTTCCCATCATTATTGACATATAAGTAGCTGTAATGTCATCCCTTTGTGTAAGTTTGTTAGTCATGATATTAACATACTCTACGTAGTTGGATGTTATGTGATTATAAATGCCCCCTTTCATTGGGAGTTTTTTTCCCCCTATTGAATGCTTGATGGTTTTCTATTTGATCGTTTCCATCGATTAATTGAAACCTCTTTGATTGCAGAATAAAGATGTAACAGAAGCCATTCAAAAGGTTGCTGCTGCTTATGATTGCAAAATTGTTGAAGGGGTACTTAGCCACCAGTTGAAGCAATTTGTAATTGATGGAAACAAGGTTATTCTCAGTGTTACAAATCCAGAAACAAGAGTCGATGATGCTGAGTTTAAAGAGAATGAAATTTATGCAATAGACATAGTTACAAGCACAGGCGAAGGCAAGGTAATAAAGCCTTTAAGCTGAATAACCATTATTACCTGACTAAATTTTTATCATGCAATACCAATTATTTCTGATCAAATGTGTGCAGCCTAAGCTGTTGGACGAGAAGCAGACTACTATTTATAAGAGAGCTGTGGACAAGAACTACCACTTAAAGATGAAAGCATCTAGGTTTATTTTCAGTGAAATAAGTCAGAAATTTCCCATTCTGCCTTTCACTGCTAGGTTGGTTGTGTTTTGACAATGAATTTTTTTGGGAGGCATTTGCTTCTGCAATTCTGAAGCATAGGTTTAACACCTTAATAGGGCTTTGGAAGAGAAAAGAGCCAGGCTGGGGCTAGTCGAATGTGTTAATCATGATCTATTGCAACCATATCCCGTCCTCCATGAAAAGCCTGGTAGCATTTTTATCCTTTTTGAAATTATTTTATTTGTCTTCAAGTGTACCCTGTATTGCTCTTTTGTTCTCTTCCTCACGCAGTGGGTTATTCTGCAGGCGATTACGTTGCTCACATCAAATTTACAGTCTTGTTAATGCCTAATGGATCAGATCGAATTACCTCTCATGCACTGCAAGAACTTCAGCCCACAAAAACTATTGATGATCCTGAAATTAAGGCTTGGTTAGCACTTGGAACAAAGACAAAGAAGAAGGGAGGAGGGAAGAAGAAGAAAGGTAATGTTATGATCATTTTTTACCATTATTATTATTGTAAGAGGATGATGATTAGGTTGTTGAACCAAGTTTTCTTTACAAATTTTCAGGTAAGAAAGGTGACAACAACCCGGACGATTCAACAGAGGCTGAGCCGATGGATTTGACGAAAAATGAGGGTGCATCACAGTAATGAGTTATATCCCTTTTGGTCTGCTGCTCCTTCCCGCCCATCCTTTCAATTTTGGATCTGTTTTCTTTTATTGTATGCTTGAATGATCGGCCTTCATATGAGTATTTTTAGCGCCTGGTTCAGTATAGGTTCACAGACATCAAAAGGAATAATACTTACTCGTGTATCATCTACATGTTTTTATTGGCAAAGTACACAATTTAGTTAAATAAACATGTCTATCTATTATATTATTCTGGAAGGAAATTTTGATAAATTGATTATGAAGAGTGGATTGAGGGGAAATATGATGGGATTGGTTAGCTATAATATGACTAACCATCTAGTTAGAAGTTGTGCTCTTTTCTCGAATGAGTGTATAAGGTCCTTGGCATTTTATTACCTTGCAACTTTTTCTTTTTTTAGACAAAAACTTCATTAAGATGATAAAATTCCCATAGGGTTATAAAATTCCTATAGGGGGTGGATTATCAGTCCACATACCCCCTTCGACATGTGACAAAGCGCACCTTGTGCTCCAGTTACAATTCTTATGAATGAATTTAAATCCAGGAATGAGTTTTAACCATTCACCGTTTAATTTCTTCCAAAATAACGCCAAGAGGAGAATCGTTTAAGATATTAGCATGAATAGCATTAACAAGAACTTGGGAGTCACATTCAACTAAGAAATTAGTGGTGATCCCATTCATCTGGTTGCTCAAGGCAAGCAAAGCCAAAGCTTCTGCAACGAGCACTTCAACACAATAACTCTCCAATTTAGGAGAGGCCAACATCAAATTACCATATGAATCACATAAGATAGTTCCCATTCCTCCACTTTGCGATGCAGATCCAGCCAATTGAAAATCATGGATGAGCCCAATGATCGAGCTCACCTTCCCTTGTTCCGGCGGAATGAGATTGTTCTGATTCGCCAGGTTCCTGTCTCACCATAATGCCCAACAACCAACAGATAAAGGGGACAACTCTGATTGTGATAAAATTTCAGCCAAAACCTCACACTTTGATGTGATTGTGAATTCGGTGAGTTGCTAGCTGCATAACAATGAGATCAACAAACTCGACAACATTTTCGCTCTCTTTTAACCAAGAAAAATACGCTCTATAGTCCATAATTTCTTTAACGTTACCAAACAAACACACCAAGGAGAAACTGGGAATTTTCTTCTATAAAGAGCAAAATACAGATAATTTGAATTTTTGTTGGTATCTTCTACTTTGAGAGAACCTTCCACCATCTATTCATACCATCCGAAGAAGAGGTATTCAAAAGACGAAAATTAGTGGTGAAGAGCTTAACTTGCTGCTAACTTTTGGTCTAGGATTTTGGAAAAATATTCGAAACTATAAATTAGAAAATGGAGATTTTTTTAGAGAAAATATCAAATTAAACTTTGGGTTTGGTATCAATTAAAGCCTCGAATTGATTATTGTATTAATATAAACTTCGAGCTTTCGTTAGTGTTATATATTCATACCCTCTATTCCCGTTAACAACGATAACTTTATTAGTTGATTCCAAATATTTTTTTAAAGTGAATCAATTTAGACTTTTAGTTATGGTTTCTTTGAAAATTATTTATGCATAAGTTCTTATTCACACATTTGAAGATGTATACATGTCTTACTACAACTAAATTGAAACTAGTTTAAACCATAAAAAACTGAACTAAATCCTCCTCAAATCATATGATCAAATTGAAGAAGTTAAATCCAAATCAGTAAAATTAAATTGGAACTTTAAAAATTAAAATAAAAAGATTAAATTTGTTATTTAACCCAAACAAACACGTTAACATACCTAACAATTCACAATCAATTTTAAGCAAATCAGGTCCTGTTTGGTAACTATTTTGTTTTTTGTTTTTGTTTTTGAAAATTAAGCCTATGGACACTACTTTTACCTTCAAATTTCTTTTTTTGTTATTTACTTTTCACTAATGGTTTGGAAAACCAAGCCACATTTTGAGAGCTAAGAAAATAGCTTTTAATTTTTTTTTTTTTTTTTTTTTGAAATTTGGCTAAGAATTCAACTATTGTACTTAAAAAGATACAAATGATTATAAGAAATGTGGATGAAATAAGTTTAGTTTTAAAAAACAAACAAAAAATCAAGTAACTACTAGACGGTGAAAATCAAGTAACTACTAGACGGTGTCTAAATTATCAATTGATTGTGAAAAAAATGAAAGAATAATTCAGATGCATGTAGAAAACATAACAAATACTTGTTAATTTTGTTTGGCTAAGTCTATACATAGTTTCGATTTTTTTGTTAATTTTTTTCAAACTTCTTTGAATTTTTCAATTAAGTTCTTGTTATAATTTGTGTGTGAATAAAAGTTGTTCCAAAACAGTTAAAATAATTGACAAAATGATATTGTAATTCAAAAATGCACTTCACTAATTGAGTTAAAATGCTTTATATTTTGATTAGATGAAAAAGATAATATCTGTCACTCATCAAATAATAAAGTTACCCCATTTCATGTAACTCCTTAAGTACCACTGATCCCTCTAATGAACAATAAGTTATAGTCCAACTATAACCAACTCCCTCTTGGCCAAGAGAGGGTATCTCACATTGTTCAAGCCTCGGAATCAGCCCTTAAGGAAGCAATTTATTTACTTACCCCGACATTAGGAAAAGAGTGAATTCTGTCTTGTGTAGCTGTGTTCCCAACTCCCCAATCAAATGAATCCACAAAATGGTAGGCATATTGAGTCGATGATCTGGCCACTCTCACCCATGTAAATCAAAGGATTGCCTTTATAGGCAGGAGTTCACAATTCACTTAGGATTCAGGTCATGTCACCCATGGTCATCCTGGTAAAATGTAAGTCTCTATTATTAACCACTTTATATAATGAGACTAATCATTTCGTGGTCCGATCTTATACCAACTCTTTGTATATGATACCCCTGCACACATATCTCCACATAAATGATCAGGATCAGATTATTTATAGCATTTTACAACACTTGTAACATCTACAAAGCGGGCCGTATTTGTAGTGTCACCAAGATAAAGTATCCAGCCTTATCCATCTACTACAAATCGTTTAGGTTATCATTTAAACATGATCCACCCGTGTGTTTCTACATACATGTTTAAATTACATAAAATAACCTAGGATATTTATTTATTGGATTGAGTGTATGCTCATAAAATAACAATTATTTTATTAATAAATTTTTTTTATATAGAGTTTACAAACTACAAGAATACAAAAAAAATTTAGGACACCAATCCTAACACTCTCCCACTTACCTTAGACAATATGTTGCATATCCCGTATACTTGACTTTCTAGATGACCCTCGGACACTTCAGTCGTGTGAGCCTTTGTAAACAAATCAGCAACGTTGTGCTCCGAAACAATCTTCATGACAATCACGTCACCTTGATGCACAATCTCCTGAATCAAGTGAGATTTCTGCTCAATGTGTTTGCCTCTTTGATGACTCCTAGGTTCCTTAGAATTTGCCACAACACTGCTGTTATCACAATAAAGTGTGATGGACAAAGACATATTTGGAACAACTTCCAAATCAGTAAGGAACTTCTTAAGCCAAACAATCTCCTTAGCAACTTCACAAACAACTACGTATTTGGCTTCCATAGTGGAATCTGCAGTACATCCTTACTTGATGCTCCACCAAATTATAGCTCCTTCATTCAGATCATGATGTGGATTTCTAAGAATCTCGATCAGTTTGAAAGTCAAAGTCCATGTATCCTGTAAGGATCAAATCCTTATCTCTATACCAAGCATATAGTCCCTCGTTCTTCGAAGGTACTTGAGGATTGTTTTGACCACTGTCTAGTGATCTAATCCTAGATTGGATTGATATCGACTGACAATCCCTACTTCATAGCAAATGTCAGATCTGGTACATAACATTGTATACATAAGGCTACCAACAACCGATGCTTAGGGAATTCATCTCATTGCCTCAACCTATTGAAGAGTTTTAGGACACTCCTCCTTAGACAATACAATTCCATACTTCAAAGGTAGTAAACTCTTCTTAGATTTGTGCATTGAATATCTGACAAGCATTTTGTCAATATACGATGCTTGAAACAAGGCCAACCTTTTTTTTTTATGATCCTTGATGATCTGGATCCGTAAAACAAATTGCACATCTCCTAAATCTTTCATTTGGAATTGGGCAGCCAACCATTTCTTTACATCAGTCAGAAAATCTACATCATTCCTAATGAGTAGAATATCATCTACATACAACATGAGGAAAGCTACCGAGCTGTTGATGATTTTCTTGTAAACACAAGGCTCATCAACATTCTGATTAAAGCCATAAGATTTGATCGCAGTCTCAAATCCTATATTCCAAGATCGAAATTCTTGTTTCAGTTCATAAATAGACTGATTAAGCTTGCAAACCTTTTACTCTTGATCTTGTTCAATGAATCCTTTTGGTTGATTCATGTAGATGGTCTCTTCAAGATTGCCATTAAAAAAGGCAGTCTTGAAATTCATTTGCCATATTTCATAGCCATAATATGTGGCTATAGACAAGAGAATTCTAATAGACTTTAACATGACAATAGGTGAGAAAAGTTCTTCATAGTCCACTCCCTCAACCTAGGCATAACACTTTACCACAAGTCTAGCTTTAAAGGTCTGTACCTTTCTATCTACACCTCTTTTTCTCTTGTAGATCCACTTACAACCTATAGATTTTACCTCATCAGGTTGATCTACAAGCTTCCAGACATAATTGAAGTACATAAACTCCATTTCTTGATTCATGACTTTAATCCATTCATCCTTATCAAAATCTTCCATTGCTCGTTTATAAGACAATGGATCCTCAACACCATCATCAGATATGATGTCTTGGGCTTCTATTAAACCTGTGTAGCATACAGGTGGGTTCATAACCCTCCTACTATATCGAGGCAATCTCAACTCTTGAGATGGATGTCAATAACTAGATGAACCGACATCAACAACTCTTGTTGATGTATCAGCCCCTTCAACAGCCCTTGTTGAAGTCTCAGTAGATTCATTAGAAATTTCACTTAAAATAATTTTGCTTCGTGGTTTATGATCCCTCATATGGTATTCTTCCAAGAAGGTAGCACTTGTCGATACAAACACTTTATTTTCACTTGGATCAAAGAAGTACCCACCTTTCGTTTCCTTGGGGTAGCCTACAAATAGGCATACTTTTGAACGAGGTTCTAACTTTTGGGGATTTATCATTAGCACATGGGTTGGACATCCCCAAATTCTGAAGTGACATAAACTACCTTTACGACATCTTCATAACTCAAAAGATGTTTTAGAAACACTATTTAAGGGAACGTTGTTCAAAATGTAATAGCAGTCTCTACTACATATCCCCAAAACAAGTAAGGAAGTTGAGCATAGCTCATCAGACCGAACCATGTCAAACAGGGTTCTATTTCTCCTTTCCAATACATCATTCTATTGAGGTGTACCAGAGGCTGAGAGTTGAGATGTAATTCCATGTTCTATCATATAGTTATGAAATCTTAAGTCCATATACTCTCCACCACGATCAGATTGTAGTGTTTTTATCTTTTTACCTAATAGGTTTTCAACCTCAGTCTTGTACTTCTTTTCAAGTGCTTCAGACTTGTGTTGCATTAGGTATAAATACCCATATCTAGAATAGTCATCTATGAAAGAGATGGAATATTCATATTGTAAAACCCGAACCCTAATTACCTTAAATAATAGTAAGTAATGTGATGTCTTCTAATGAGCTTAATGAAGCCATATTTTAGGAGGGATAGAGGATGGAAGCAAGAAGAAATAAGCTCTTGTGTAGCTAAGTGTAAACCCTGAATTCTAAATTTCCTGGACAAGTATGTTTAGCCAAAGAAATGAAATATTAAATATCCAATAAGTGAAAAATCATGTTATTTATAGGAGTTGTGGAGAAAGGAAAAGAAGAAATATTAAATGGAAAAGTTCATTTATTGGTTTGGCTGGAGGGATTAAATATGGGGTGACGTGGCGGTTAATCCTTGAACTCGAGAGTTGGCAGGAAGATTAAAAGGCAGAGAAAATTCGAAAGCTTGGTTTCAGCAATCTACATGAGAAAATTTAGTGAAATCGGTGCTATTTGAAAGCTGGGAAAATATAGTTTTTGAGGTTGTCTTGCCAGAGAAAGATTATAGGAGGAGAAGAACAAGAAGTGAAGAAAGTGCAGAGGAGGCAGAATCTCAAGTTAATCAGGGCCTGAGGTGAAGATTGGAAATTTTAGGCCAAATTATAAGGAATATCTTGCTGAAATTTTAAGGTATGAATGTTACTAAATTCTAAACATGTTTGTAGAAGGAAGTTTCTTCAAAATATGTCTAGATTTTGAGTTATGAATTTTTGAAGTTGTAACAGAGAATCTGTACATAAGCAGACAACTGCTTGAGAAGAACAAGCAAATAGCTCACCGTGGAGAGTTATAGCGAGATATGGAGAATGGGGATCTCGCTAATGAAGGAAATATCGTTAATTTTGTGCTGAGGATCTCGCTTAAGAAGGAAATATCACTAGAAATTAGGCTGAATCTCGCTGGTAAGGTGAGTACCTCTAAGAAGACAGTTTGCTAGGAAAAGCTTGATCTCACTCATGAGGGTCTCGCACAAGGGGAACTCGCTCATGAGGAAGAATTCATTCATGATGAGTATCTCGCTAGTAAAGCTGTCTTTGATGATGAAAGTTCCATTAGTAAATGAACTATTTGAAGTATTTTGCTAAGAATTCTAAGTAGTTTAACCGGGAATTATGTCATTTCAGGCCAAGAAGAGCTAGGAGAGACGTATAACCTGTTATGAGGCCAACGAGCTGTGAGTGACTATGTAATGAATTAATATTTTAATGTTTTAGAAACTATAATTTCTTCGAAGCTATTTCTCATGCTAAGTGTTTAAATGAAGTGCCAAACAACATATTTGTGAAGCTGTTTCTCATGCTAAGTAAAGCATGTTTTCCATGGAATTGGCATGATTTAAATATGTTATCTTGTCCAAATACTTCCAGCATGTTTAAGTAACTCCATTTTTATGATGGACTAGTATGATGGATGAACTAGTATGATGATCTGAGCACTAAACCTTGGTGTTCAATTAAATGTTTGTGACTAGTTATATGACAGATACTGAAAGACAATGAGAAAGTATCCTAGTTAAGTACCTAAGGTACGACGGTACTCAGTTATATCCACGTGCACGTAGGTAATACGACGTCGAGGAATTTAGCAAAAGGGTTTTCCCCGACTAAGGTTGACGTTGAGGGATTGAGCAAAAGGGTTCTCCCTGACTAAGGTTAACGTTGAGGGTTAGATCTAATAGTTCACTCTCAACTATGGATAAAGTAAGTTATAACTTCTCCTAGGCTAGAAGGAGTTTGGAATTGCTAATGCTTATGAATATTTATCAACACATGATGTTATTAATGTATGAGTTTTCCAAGTATGTTTTCCATATCTAACGCATGCTAATAGTTTTTACAAGTTAGTTCAACACAATTTAAGCCAACTTATTTTACAAAGTATGAAGCATGCATTAGGGTTAAAACTAAGGTTGAGTGAAGCTTGATGTGCTATGTTTATATACCTAAGATTGTCAAAGTACGTGCTTTGATATTTCTAAACACAATGAAGAGGAGTACTGAAGATAAGAAAGGTATTTGAATAAATGTACCTAAGGTGTTGACGGTACATAGAAACCTCCACGTACACGTAGGTAGTTTTGAAAGAGAGGCCGAAGTATGGGTCTTCTAGGCCATAAACCAGCAAGGAGAGGCCGAAGCATGGGTCTCGTGGCCGATAACAGACGTTGGAGCTAGAGCGAGTGTATGTTCGTTCTCAACTAGGGAAAATGATGTTTATGATGTTTAAAATGTTATCAATGTTATGTTTAAAGGAAGTGCTTGAGATTCCCATGGTATATTTAAAAGAAGATCGACCTGGGATCTCCCCTACCCATAGTTTAGTATGAACAGGTCGAAGTAGAGGTCTCATCTGGCCATGGTTTGGCATTGAGAAATTAGAGCAAAGAATGTTCATTCTCAATTAAGATTCACGTTTCTGATACAATGGTTTAAAGGTTTTATGTACACGTTTACTTGGTATATTTTAGTTCCAGTGTTATGTTTTTGAGTTTTCAGTTTAAGCATGAGATTTATGTTTTTATTAAGTCACTCACTGGCTTTTAGCTCATGTTTTCAAATGTTTTTCCTTTTCAGGTAGTGGTCAGTTCCCAAAAGACCTTTTTGCTGCTGCTTTGCCACTCAAAGGAACAGGTTAAAGGAAGCATATTTGAAGACCTGTATTAGTTAGTACACATGTGTCTATCTAGAGACTAGTATTTTTGATGGGCTCACTAAGTTGTAATATCCATGTATAAACAATGCTGTGAAACCCTGTAATGTAAATGTGTTAAGTTCCGAGTTAATATGTATGTATTCAGGGTTTGAGAAAAATTTAACAGGTAAGATGGGCAGTAAGTGTTAGCAAAAGGGTTGGTAACTGCTGCAGTCACCATTCCATCCAGGTTAAAGGGTAATCTGGTGCGGAGTGTGACAAGTTGGTATCAGAGCAAAAAGATTTTAGGATGAAAGGAGAAAAGTTTATATATATAAGTCTGAGTCCTGAGTCCTTAGCATGTGTACTACTTTAAGTAAGAGGAAATGTAAAGAAAAGTGGCAAGCAGAGCAGGCAGATAGACAATGGGAACCCTGACCTTACCTTTAGAAGTTCCGAGATTCGAGGGAATCTAGATTTTAGTGAACGGAAAGGTAAAGACCCGGTAAATCAAGGAACGACTTCTAATGGGGAGTCGAGGATTCCGCAAACAGGAACAGATCCTCAGTTAGAGGACAAAATATTTAACAGGATCGCCAAGAGGTTGGCAGAAAGTGTCGAATCCATTATGGCAGATTCGGAAAGGAAGTACGGTATTGAGAATGACCTAATAGGTATTGATAAAGGTCAGAGAGTTACAAGTCAGCATAGTATAGGAAGGAAGAAGCCAAGACTTGTGGTTAGTATAGATGATAGATCAAGGTTTTGGCATCCTACCGAGCTGGTAACTAGTACGAGTAAGAAACCCTTTTGTACGAATTGTGGTAAGCATCTTTGAGGGACATGTTACAGAGGAAAACGTATGTTTCTAGTGCGAACAGGTAGGACATTTAAAAAAGGAATGCCCAGCTAGGTCAAGGAGTTCAGATAGAACACAAAATGACTTTACAGGCGATGGATAAGCCTAGTGGCCCAGGAGCCGAGGAAGGAATTCGAAAGAAGAAGAAAGGAAGCAGAACGACCTCAGCAGCAGGGCAGGTTTTTACGAAGTGTCCTATCAGGAGACAGAGGAGTTACCTAATGTTATGAATGGTAAAGTAACTTTATGTATCAGTATATTTATGAACTAGTAGCTTATGGTATTATACATTTATTGTTATCTAGCAGATTGCACTGCTTGTAGTAGAGAGCATGTTCCTAAGTAGTTATTATTATGCTGTGGAGAGGTTGTAACAGTATAAGAGTTTTACAGGCTTTGGGGTAGTTATGGATAATTATAGTTATGAAGTTGTTCCATTAGATTTCCTGGAATTGATGTCACTCTAGAGCATGGATTTCCTGAATAAATGTTACAACCGTATGAATTGTTTTAAGGATGGATAATATTCGAGAGATTTGGTAGGCAAGAGACAGTATTTGTGGGAAGCAAAGGAATGTTTCAGAAAGCTTAATAACAGCAGTGAAGGCTAGGAAGCTGCTAAGTAAAAGATGTGAAGCCTATTTAGCTCATGTGACAGTTTCATAGGACGAGAAGATGAAACCTGAGGATGTACCAGTTTTACAATAGTTCCTGGATGTTTTCTCTGAAAAGTTATCAGATTTACAATCTGATAAGGAAATTGAGTTTACTATCGATTTAATTCCAGATACAACACCTATTTTTTAGGTACCATTAAGCATGGTGCCAGAAGAACTTAAAGAGTTGAAAGTTCAGTTACAGGAATTAATAAATAAGGGTTACGACAGATCCAGTGTGTCACCTTGATGACATATTGGTGTATTCAAGAAGTAGGGAAGATCACGAGAACCATTTGAGGATAGTTTTACAGACGTTGCGAAGCAGTTGTATGCCACGTTCAGCAAATGTGATTTTTGGTTAGACCAGGTTGTATTTCTTGGTCATATGGTTCCAGCAACAGGAGTGAGTGACTCTAAATGCTTTAAATGTTTTATATAAATTGCAAAAGCTTATGAATGTTTAGCAATGCATGGTTACTGAAAGCTAATTATGATAATTATTCTCAAATAGTTACCAAGCAACGTATCTCACAATAATATTATATTTATGCTATACTTTTCAATGACCTTGAGGATGTATTAGTATAGAATGCTTTTGGTCAACTAAGCTGTTGAAAGATAAGAATATGCAAGTTGAGTGTGAGTGGATCAGTACTGAAGTACACGAAGAAGGTACTGAAGCTCAGTCTTAGAAATTGAATAGCTCGATACTAAAGGACATGGAGAAGGTATCTGAGCAGTAGTACCTAAGGCATGATGATACTTAAACTAGAATCACATGATGAAAGAAAAGTTGTTATTAGTAGTGCCGAGATCACTCCACCCTAACTATGGATAGATGTTGAGGAATTGAGTAAAGATTCTCTCTCAAGTAAGAATGCAAGTTACGATTGTAGGAAGAGAACAAGAGGAGTTCCTTCCCAGTTAAGTAGTAACACAGTAAAGAATGATAAGGAGTGAGCAAAACGGCCACTCTAGACTAATAGACTAAGGCATAGTCTAGCAAATAGGAAAAGTACTATGTGATGTTTGATTTGTCAACAAGTGAAACCTGGAAGGCAAAGGTTGACAAGATTACTCAATCCACTACCGGTACCTGAGTGGAAGTCGAGAGTCACATAGGTAAACATAGACTTTTCACTAGAAATAGAATGTATAGCAGGTTTGCTCAGAGGTTGGTGGCAAACGTGAAGATTCTAGTGAATTCAGAGGAATGTTAACAAAGATCAATATCAAAGGCTAGTTGGAAAATTGATTTACCTAACTCACACAAGACCTGATATCTGTTTTGCAATTAGCTTTGTAGGTCAATTTATGAACAGTCCAACAGAAGACAATATGCAAGCTGTATACAGAATACTCAGTACTTGAAAGGAACTCCAAGAGAGGGATTACACTTCAAGAAATCTAAGAGAAGAAACATCGAAATTTTCACAGATGCCGATTGGGCAAGCTAAAAAATAGACAGAAGATCAACTTCCAGATATTGCACCTTTGTTTGGGGAAATTTAGTCACCTGGCAAAGCAAGAAACAATCTGTAGTATCCAAGAGCAGTGCCGAAGCAAAACTAAGAGTTCTAGCTCAAGGAATATATGAAGGAATGTGGCTCAAAAGCATTCTATCTAAACTTAAAATCAAATCAGAAGAACCAATGGAGATACTCTGTGATAATCAAGCTACTATAAGTATCGCCAAAGACCCAGTCCATCATGATCGCATAAAACATGTGGACATTGATCGATACTTTATTAAAGAAAAAATTGAAAACAAAAGCATCTCACTCAACTACATACCTACCAAGAGGCAAATTGCTGACATACTAACAAAGGCCCTATTCAAGAATATGTTTGAAGACTTAAAAACCAAGTTGGACTTAATCAACATATATTGCCCAACTTTAGGGGGAGTGTTGAATATGGAAAGCCTCCTCTTACCTTGTCCATATGATTTTATTCCCTGTAATTTGGGTTTATTATTATTCTTACCATGTGTACAATTTTTACTGTTATAAGTTTTCAATAATTAGCTATCATAGTTGTATATATAAGTGATGCTCCCTCTTGTAAAATTATCACAAAGAAATATAGAAAGAGTTATGTATTACAACACTATCGAATACATTATATTAGTTATATCATATATAATTAATTCCTCCAATTAATTTGAACAATTCAAATTAATCCAAAATTAATTCTCAATAGTCCCTGTTGAGCTATAGAGGGGATCTTATAGACTTGTAGATTGAAGCTCCAATGGTACTTAAACACTTTAATTAAATTACCCAACACCCATTAACTGTCGGTCACTCCATTAAAGACTGACAATTGCACTTTTCGCACTACAAATATATTTCTGTGTCTATTAGATATAACTAGTCAACAGTACGATGACCCTTCACAAATTGCTCATAAGTATAGTTGGGCCAAAATTACCATTTTGCCTTTGTAGTTATATCTAACTCCTTAAGTACCACTAATCCCTCTAATGAACAATAATTCATAGTCCAACTATGACAAAATCCCTCTCGAGCCAAGAGAGGGTATGACCACATTATTCAAGCCCTAGAATCAGCCCTTAAGGGAACAATTTATCTACTTACCCCGACATTAGGGAATGAATGAATTCCATCTTGTGTAGCTGCGTTCCCAACTCCCCAATCAAACGAATCCCTAAAAGGGTAGGCATATTGAGTCGTCGATCTTGTCACTCTCACCCATGCAAATCAAAGGATCGCCTTCAAAGGTAGAAGTTTACAATTCACTCAGGATTCAGGTCATGACACCTACGGTCATCCTGGTGAAATGTAAGTTTTTATTATTAATGACATTATATAATGAGACTAATCATTTTGTGGTTTGGTCTTATACAAACTCTTTGTATAGGATACCCCCTCTCACATGTCTTCACATGAATGATCAGGATCAGATTATTTATAGAACTTTACAACATTTATAACATCTACAAAGTAGACCGTATCCGTAATGTCATCAGGATAAGGTATCCAGCCTTATCCATCTACTACAGACCGTTTAGGTTATCATTTAAACATGATCCACCCGTATGTCTCTACATACATATTTAAATTACATAAAATAACCTAGGATCTTTGTTTATTCGATTGAGTGTATGCTCATAAAATAACAATTATTTTATTAATAATAATTTGTTTATACAGAGTTTACAAACTACAAGAATACAAGAAAGATTTAGGACACCAATCCCAACACTTCACTTACTGTTACGATATTTTCCCCTTAACCAGTTACAACTGTCTCTCATAGTTTGTTGCAAATTTACACAAGTTTGGATGTATGAGACAAACTACATCTAACTCCTTAAGTACCATTGATCCCTCTAATGAACAATAAGTCATAGTCCAACTATGACCAAATCCCTCTCGAGCCAAGAAAAGGTGTGACCACATTGTTCAAGCCCTAGAGTCAGCTCTTAAGAGAACAATTTATCTACTTACCCCGACTTAGGGAATGGGTGAATTTCGACTTTGTGTAGCTGTGTTCCTAACTCCCCAATCAGACGAATCTCTAAAATGGTAGACATATTGAGTCGGCGATCTGGCCACTCTCACCCATGCAAGTCAAATGATCACCTTCATAGGCAGAAGTTCATAACTCACTCAGGTTTCAGGTTATGTCACCTATGGTCATCCTGGTGAAGTGTAAGACTTTATTATTAACGATATTATATAATGAGACTAATCATTTCGTGGTTCAGTA
This sequence comes from Benincasa hispida, assembly GCF_009727055.1. Taxonomy (NCBI): domain Eukaryota; kingdom Viridiplantae; phylum Streptophyta; class Magnoliopsida; order Cucurbitales; family Cucurbitaceae; genus Benincasa; species Benincasa hispida. The sequence continues at coordinate 46,768,641 of NC_052351.1, forward strand.
CTATACAAACTCTTTGTATAGGCTAGCCCTGCTCGCATGTCTCCATATGAATGATTAGAATCAGATTATTTATTGCATTTTACAACACTTGTAACATCTACAAAGCAGGCCATATCCATAAGGTCACCAGGATAAGGTATCCAACCTTATCCATCTACTACATACCGTTTGGGTTATCATTGAAACATGATCCACCCGTATGTCTCTACATATATGTTTAAATTACATGAAATGACCTAGGATCTTTGTTTATTGGATTGAGTGTATGCTCATAAAATAACAATTATTTTATTAATAACAATTTTTTATATAAAGTTTAAAACTATGAGAATACAAAAAAGATTTAGGACACCAATCCCAACACTTCATTTACTGTTACAATATTTTTCATTTAACCAGTTACAATTTTCTCTCACTGTGTTGTAAATTTACACAAGTTTGGATGTAAGAGACATTGTTGACGATTGATGGAGTCACTCTATAAAAGTAAACAAACATTCCATTCTTAGCATGTCGAGATGGACTTGTGTCCGATCTACCCTGCGTACCACGCTGGTTGGACAAGGTGTTTGAGTGTGTATCGGTTAGTGTTAGTTTCTGAAGGAAATTCAACACGAGGATTTCCATGAGCAGCGGAAAGATCATTCCAAATTACAATCGTATATGAACTTTACAATTACAATCATAAACAGAAACATACGGTTATGCATTAAATACAAAAATTACATCATGCTATACATAAGATCAAGGACAAGAGTAACACACTTTTGTCAACTCATCACAAAGCTCCTTGATCACAAATGCTCGATCACAACAACACCCGAATGCTCGTCCAACACAACCGCTACATTTCACAAACACCGCACACTCGAACTAAGCGATCGCCTATGTCACGAACACCCCAAACAACACGAATGACCTCTACAGAACCTCGACAGTGTTGAGTTGAGTATGACACCACCAATGAGGCTACCTTGGTATTCTCGGTGTGAGAATCTAGAAGGTGGGCTCTGTGTGGACTTGATTTGAGGCAGAAAGCAGGAGGAAACCACAATCGTGTAAACGATTGAGCAAGTGGGAGATGGAAGAACCTATCGTATAGGTCGATGCCCAATCGTTTAGGAAAAGCTAAGTAATCGTCTAGAAAAAGCTATGCGATTGTTTAGCTTACCGCTTAACTTGTCGCCTACTAACACTCCACGATCGTTTAGCTCACTCCAAGCTGTCGCTTAGTAAATCTCATTTACTTAACAACTTTTCGTGAGAATTTTTCCGAGATAGAAATCTCAAAACATCAATTTTATCAACATTATTAAAATTAGGAAAACATTTTTCCTTTTATCTCACGGTTACCATGAAACCACCAATAACCTCCCACTCAATTGGTTATTAGAGAAAAATAGATAATTATCCAATAATTAATATTATTATAAATATAAATGATAACCAACTTATCATACTATATTTATAACATATAAACCATAACTCTTTTTTTATTCCATAGCACTTAATATAAATCTTATTTACATTAATCCTCCACTAGATGTATCTCATACACCATACCAATCATATCATATACAATCGGAATACCTCTTGTCAATTTGAACATTTCAAATCAACACCAAGAACTGATCCTCAACTGAATCCATTGAGTTACTAAGAGGACCTTATGGACCTGTAGCTCGAAGCTCCAACGGTACGTGAATAATTGACTAAACTCTTTAGTCATGGGATCCACCATCCGTTAACTGCCAGGCACTTCACTAAAGACCAACAGCTGAACTCTTCTTACTACAGATATATTATGTGTCCATCTTAACCAATCAACAGTGCGACAACCCTTCACAGATCGCTCGTAAGTACAGCTCGACCAATAACCGTTGTGCTTCTGTAGTTACATCTAACTTCTTAAGTACCACTGAATCTTCTAATGAACATAAGTCATAGTCCTACTATGACTGAGTCCTCTCTTCCAAAGAGAAGCTGTGGCCACTATGTTCAAGCCCCAGAATCAGCCCTTAAGGGAGCAATCTTTCTACTTATCCCTGCTTTGGGAAATGAGTATATTCCATCTTGTGTATTGAGTTCTCAGCTCCCAAATCAGACATGTCCCCAAAAAGGTAGGCATGTTGAGTTGACAATATGGTCACTCTCACCCATACTAATCAAAGGACCGCCCTCAAAGGTGGGAGTTCCCAAAACACTCAGGATTGAGGTTTGTCACCTATGGTCATTTAGGTAAGATGTAAGTCTCTAGTATCAACGACGTTATATACAGAGTTTAGTCATCTCGTGGTTCGGTCTTATACAAACTCTTTATATAGGACACCTTCGCTCGCACGTCTCCACATGAATGGTTAGGATCAACCATCTGTAGTAGTTTACAACACTTGCAAACCTCTACAAAACGGGCTGTATCTGTAGTGTCACCAGGATTAGGTATCCCATCTTAATCCTTACACTACAGACCTATTTAGGTTATCACTTAAGGCATGATCCACTTGTATATCACATATACATACTTAAGTTTACATAAGATAGCCATGGAGCTTTGTTTATTGGATATGAGTAAATGCTAGAATGAAATAACAGTTATTTTATCATAAAACAATGTGTATAATTACAAACAACGTGACTCGAGGAGAATTAGGATACCAATCCCAACAATCTCTCACTTGTCCTAATGCCTCAGGAGACTAATGTACAATATAATAAAAAACATGTACAATATACAATAAACTAGGGCATACCCCAGTATCAGTTTCAACGTATGTTCATATCATTACTACATTCTTTTACTAATCATAGCCTTTGCACCAATGATAGACTTTCGTAATGAATGTCATACATATGTCAGATGAATAGTGAGCATATGCATCCACGATAGTGCACGAAAGGCAAGTGTATATGCTTGAAGCATGCGAACTCATAATGCCATGATCACTGCGTGTCGTCCCCCAATCTGTTCGTGCCCCTCCTCTTGTTTCTAAAGCTCATAGTGTTGGAATTGGTATCCTAATTCTCTTGGAGTCTCGTAGTTTATAAAATGTACACATTGTTATGAATAAAATAAGATTTATTTTATTTGGCATTTACTTATATCCAATAAACAAATCTCCATGGTTATTGCATATGACTTATGTTCATTAGAGGGATTATTGGTACTTAAGAAGTTAGATATAACTACAGGGGCATTACGGTAATTGGCTCAGTTGTACTTACGAGCGATTTGTGAAGGGTTATCACACTGTTGATTGGTTGATATGGACACAAAATATATCTCTAGTAAGAAGAGTGCAACTGTCGGTCTTTAGTGGAGTGCCTGGCAGTTAACGGATGGTGGATCCCGTGACTAAAGAGTTTAGTAAGCTATTTACGTACCGTTGGAGCTTTAAGCTACAGGTCCATAAGGTCCTCTTGGTAGCTCAATGGATTCAAGTTGAGAATAAGTTCTTGGGGTTGATTTGAAATGTTCAAATTGACAAGAGGAAATTCGATTATATATGATATGATCGGTGTGATGTATGAGATACATCAAGTGGAGGATTAATGTAAATATGATTTACATTAAGTACCATAAAATAGAAAAAGAACTATGGTTTATATATTTCATGAGATGATATATGAAAACTATAGGTTATAAATATAATATGGTAAGTTGATTATCATATATATTTATAATAATATTAATTATTGGATAATTATCTCTTTTTCTCTAATAACCAATGGAGTGGAAGGTTATTAGTGGTTTTATGGTAACCGTGAGATAAAAGGAAAAATATTTTTCTAAATTTAGTGGAGTTGCTATTCTCGGAAAAAACTCACGAAAAGGCTGTCAAGTGAAATTGTTTCACTAAACGATAGCTGAAGAAGAAACTAAACGATCGTGGAGTGTTACTATACGATAGTTCACTCAGTTGGTCATAGCTAAACGATTGCAGGGCATTATCTATACGATAAGTTGTCGTCTTCTATACGATTGAGTATTTGTTTATACGATAGACACATCTCATCTCCTACTTGCTCAATCGTCTACACGATTGTTATTCATCCAGTCTCTGTCTCTAACCAAGTCCACACAAAGCCCACACTTCTGGATTCTCACATCGAGAATACCAAGATAACCATTGTGGTGGTGTCCTCACTCAACTCGATTGAGTTTGAGGTTTTAGAGGTTGTTCGTTGGGTTCGTGATCTTGGAGATCGTTGAGTTCGTGTTTGCTGTTGATCGTGCTGTGTTGCGGTCGTTGTGTTAGAGCGTTCGTATTTACTGTTTTGGAGACTGATCGAGCATTCATGATCGAGGAAGTTTGAAGAATGAGTCTTCAAAGGTATGTTACTTTATCCCTTGATCTAATTGTAAAGCATGCTATAATTTCGTATTATGCATGACTTGTAAGTTTCCGTTTCTTGACTGTAATTGTTAGTGTTCAATTTCGAATGAAATTTGGAACGATCATCCTGCTGCTCATGAAAATCCTCATGTCTGATTTCCTTCCCATACAATCCAAGTTGATGCATCTATGCATGACCATTCCATATATGATACACTACGTAACCCTGACATTAGTTGTTCATACATACCATCAAGTAGTACACGAGTGGAGTAACCTGCGGGAGGATGGGTACCAATGACATCTACCTCCAATGTGGCTCGACTATCTGCTGTTGAGTATCGCCTTCAGATTCTCAGTGATAGGCAAGAGGAGATGGATAACAAAATCAATAACATGATGAACATGTTGGCGGATGTATGCAGTGGCATGAGGACAATATTTGATTTCATTGAATCAATCTCCAAGGTATCCACTTAACTACATACTTAAACAAACTATGAACCCATTGAACACGATGGCCTCATCCACATCATACTTATATGATTTTTTCATTCATGTAGGTTGATGAATTTTTCCGTGATAGCCAATATTCTCAACGTACTTTCTCCCGTACTGGGGCGCATTCCCATACAACATCTCTAACCCCACAGAATGTTGAAACCCCTGTCTCAAATTTTGATCCGTTTGGTACTCAGACTCATCTCACACGTATTTCTAAAGATGTGGACCTAATAACACAACACCCACTCGAATCCCATATCGAGATTTCTGCCCTGTATTTCGAATGACCCTAAATTGACTACAAAATATCACCCCAACGTTTCAACCCAGGTTGAACCAAACCAATCGAGTACAATTGACCCCTGACACTTGATTGACAGCCATAGCCCAAACCCCCACGATCCCCAGTTTCTACCTCTAGTTGATCTCAATGAGTCTAGAATGATTGTGCTAGTGTTGACAATCAACAAGCGGAAGCAATTTGGATCTTAAACACTCTAATTCCATTAATTTTAACAATCAAGCAAATAAGTTCATAGTAAGGAAATAGGGTTTTTGGAGTATACCTTTGATGAACTCTTCAAATCTTTAATTCTAGCTTGAATCTCCTCTGCAATACCTTATAGACCACCACTTGATCTTCCTTACTATCCTCTAGGACCTTAAATTGGATGGTGAGATCCAAAATGAGAATTAATTTTGAGGGAAGTTTTTGAGATGTTTAGGTTTGGTGACCAAGAAACTTGAGAGGACTCCCTCAAGTCAAAATCAGGCTGCATGCATCAACCTAATCTCAGTTGAATTGAAGTTTAACATGCTCACTCAAATGCACAGAAAATTGACACCAAAACACTTAAAAAGAATGGGAATTAGGTGTTAAATAAAGTGAAATTTGTGGGACTTTCCCACTAATTCCATTTTCTAATTAAAATGAATTTCATAAATTCATTTTATGTAATTCCAAAAAATCAATTTTAATTTGAAATTTTAAAAATGAAATAAATTATTACTTCAATAATTAATATTTAATTAATTTTAAACAAAATTAATTCTAATAATTAATTTTGAATAAAATTAATTCTAAATAATTAAATTAATCTAACACCTATTCCAAATATGAATCCCCAATCATGTAATTAATATTTAAATCTCATTTAAATATTTTTCATCTCTCTAATTTGGTTTAATTCGTTAATTAAATGTTTAATAATATTGCATACAATTAACAATTTCCATAATTCGAATTTGAACGTTTCAAATTCTCTCATCACACTATTCAAAGGTTTAGTCCGTTTATGAGCTAGTAGGGGAACCGAATGGACCTACAAATCATGGGCTCGACTAAACTCTTTAACCTAATTAACCAACATTTCGTTAACTACTAACTACTAGATCACTCCACTAAAGCCCATTAGTTGTACTCCCTTCACTTTAGATATATTTCTCTCCTCTCGATATAACCATAATCAGTAAGTCAATCTTTTACAGGTTATTCGTAATAACAGCTAAATACAAAGTGGGCTGCATCTGACAGTGTCTCCAGAATAGGGTACCCAGCCTTATTCGTATACTATAAACCGTTTTGGCTATTATTCGAACTTGATCTCTTATGTCTCCACATAAAGCCCAAGTACTTATGTAATAGCCATGGATCTTAGTTTATTGGATTTAGGTTTATTTATTTATTTATTTTTTTTAATGAAATGAGCAATTCATACATGGAATAACAACGTTTATGGTTTATAAACCATGAGTTTGAGGACAAAACCCAACAAATTGGACCAAAACATAAAATCATCCAAGATTCCCAACTGCCAATGGGGGATTGAAGTGAACTACTCTTGAATCCCCACCACTTTAGATCATCGACTTACAACAATTGTTGGACCCCGGAAGCCGCTGCCCAGATGATTCCCACTTCAACCGTCGAGTAAGCTTGACCCGTCATTTAACATTCACAAACTGGACTCATCTGACACAGTATAGACTGTTGATGAGTTCCAGAAGTCATCTGCGGTTAAATCACCGACCCCGTGCATCATTGACACCAAAATGTCAACAGAACTTCAACTCGTAACCTCCAAAGATCCTCATTACCCATCCTTAATGCCATCGAATCCAAGAATGTTATTAACACAAAAGTGTCTGATTCCTACCTCTCGGATTTGATCGACTCGCAATTGCAATCAATGGGTGGTGTAGCACCCACACCGGAAGATGTCCCCGACGTGGTTTGTATATTTTTCTTACATTTTTTATAAATTCCTTTTTGATTAAGATACCGTACTGCGTGACTATTATATATAAATGTATTACGACCTCGATAGGTATTGGTCACTAGGAAGAGTATACGATTACCTAAGCAGCGAAAGGTGTACACACCTCCCACGAAACCACAGAAGGGGAAGGCATCTATGTCGCGCACATTGAGTCTATCGACCAAGATAGTTGCTATGCTGTTCCTGCCCCCAATGTAATATTATACGTGACTTTGAGAATTGCGAATTGAGAATTCATTGTCAAATTATGAGCATATACAACACTGAATTCCGACATAGAATCGTTATTGTTAGGTTATTCCTAAATGACTATCTACAAAGTCAGTAGACGCTTTAAAAAGACGAAGATCTCATTTGCCAATTTCCAATCACCAAAGGATGACTTCAATGATAGCACAGAGATCATTGTCCTAGTCGACGATGCGGTTGTAAGGTGTATAAAGTTGATGGTATGTTGGGTTCAACAATGGCATATGATCTTTTACACAACACCCCAAGTAGTGTTAGGGTGAAAGTTCTTTAGTCGATGGCCAGTGATAGTAATATGGCCAAGGTTCAAAGGTGTAAGTGGTCGATGAGTGGTTTCATTAAGAAATAAACTCTCCTAGATCTGTACACACTAGGCACTTTGGTCCATAGTGATGCATATTATACGAATGATTTTGATATTTTATGTCCATGGTTGATAATCGACATTGTAACCTCACACGTTCTTGTATTCGGTGCATCATATTGAATTCTTTCCTATTGATTAAACTAGAGTAGCATTAAAACACTTCAATTGTAACCCTTGTTATTTCACAATCAATATCATGCATCATCAAATAATAATCTAAACTACCATGTCCAACAAATAATTCTCTTTTTTCAAGTAGAAAAATCAGCCCAAGAACAATTGATAAATGGCCATTCAATCAAAGAATTTTTATTGATAGTTTCGAATTCAATCACGAAAGCAATAATCCCAATGTCAAGAATCCATTCAGAGAAAACTAAAAAATCCATCAACACCCTAGAATTATAGGTTTAGCTACACATTATTTCAAGAATAACAACTTCTAAGTAGAAAGAAATCATCATAGAACAAGAGAGAATGAAGAGATTAAAGAAACAAGAGTTCGATCTTCCTTCACCGTCACCGTGCCACGATCTTGATCTTCTTGACCTTCGTCTTTGAGTTTTGGATCGATCTTTAATAGAAACTCTCTTTTCTAGATGGATTCTCTCTACTCTCGAAACCCCTCCAAGAAATGTTCTTGGAAGTGACAAATCAGGGTATAAATAAAAAAAGGTCCTACAATGCCACGATGTTTTTGCCTGCTTATGCGTATCGGAGCACTGCTACACTACAAGGCGACACCGCGGTGCTCCCCAAAACACTACTCTCTGGTCTGTTGCGCCGACCAGAGCATAGCTGCGCTCCTATGCCCTCTTTTTTCTTGCATTTTAGTCTTATTTTGCCCTCCTCATTGCATAGTTGGCCCTAAGTCCCCATATTTAGAATTTTACACAAACTTTCGTTCATTATGCTTAAATTGTTCCTATAACTTGGTTTCCTAAAATAACCAAGTTACTCAAATAACCACACTAAATCACACTTAACTAGCAATAATAGTTTTAAATTTGAAGGTAATTAAAGCACTTTTTAGGTGCTTTTTAGTGGTAGACATGATCATGCTCCTAAAGCATCAATTTGAATTGAAAAATCTTAATCGACATTCATTCGCAATTGCGCCATTCCTGGCGTTAGTATCTTTTGCTATTGACTGTCGTCTGTCTGTTTTTCAGTAGTGTACTTTCATTAAAGATACATTATTAATGTCATACCTGCCGTTGCAGAATTTAAACACACATGTTAGGGAGTTAAACAATGCCAAGGTGGAAAAGCAAGGCAATCCACATCACACTAATCCTAGTCAACCATGCCACAAAGGAAAAGAAGGAAAATCTAAAAAAGGATGAGTCATGGAAATTATGTTATAAGTTTGTTAAAAAATATTCCATCTCCTCCATAGGAATATTGCCATCTGTATTTACAGCATTTATTCATTTTTTATTATTTTGCCTACAATGGAGGGTCACTCTGTATAAATGAAAGGGTGAAGATACCCGAATCAATGAAGCAATAGAAAAGGGAAATTTTATCACAACAAACCTCTGTATATTAGATTTTCAACTTGGTATCAGAGCCCGTCATGGCCAACACTACTTCTACCGGAAGCTCCTCCTCCACTGAACCGGTGAAGTTCAGTACACCACCATTAAACCAACTACTCAACGTTCATCACCACAAAACTCGAGCGAGGTAACTTCATGTTATGGAAAAATCTAGCCCTACCCATTCTACGAAGCTACAAACTCAAAGGGCATCTCTCGAGGCAAATCCTTTGCCCTCCTATGTTCATTCAAACCACTCCGATCAGCAACACCTCTGAAGCCGCCTCTAGCTTCAAAGTGGTCAGTGACGATAATGTAAGCCATCAGTCGAGAGATGTCTGAATCCCCAATATGAAGCATGGTTGGTCGTCGACCAACTACTACTACGATAGTTGTATAACTCAATGGCTCAAGATATTGCAGTTCAACTCATGGGGTGTGAGAATACAAAAGAACTTTGGGAAGCCATCTAAGAGCTATTTTTTGTCCAATCAAGAGTTGAAGAAGAATACTCACGAAAAGTTTTCCAGCAGACACGAAAAGAAAGTCAGAAGATGAGTGAATATCTAAAGCTGATGAAACTTCACTCTGACAACCTTGCACAGACAGTAGTTTTATTTCAACCAGAGCATTGATCTTTCAAGTTCTTCTTGACCTCAATGAAGAATATAACCCGGTAGTCGTGGGGATATAGGGTAAACCAGGTATTTCTTGGTTAGATATGCAATCTGAACTTCTTTCGTATGAAAAATGTTTAGAACATAAAAAATCTGTTAAACTACATAACTCCTTTGTCCAGAACCCCTCTGTCAATGTAGCGTTTAACAGGAACACCAATGGAGGAAAACTGCAATTCAATCCCACTTACAATACTAGTGGAAATCGGCAACAAGGAAACAAACCAAGAGGTAATAGTCCCAACCACAGCCCGTTCAATGGAAAAAATGGAGGTCGAGGATGTGAAGGAGGAAGAAACAATAATACCGATCGACCAACTTGTCAAGTTTGTGGAAAATATGGTCACTTTTCCCTGGTCTACTATCATCGTTTTGAAAAGGAATTTTCTCAGAATTCAGGGCAAGGCAGAAGCAACTACGGATCGTTTGGTCCCAATACCAACACCACAGCTGTGTTCACGACCTTATAAGTCTCCAACCTTTTCATGGCCACACCCGACTCAATAGCAGATCCAAGCTAGTATGCCAACAGTGGGGCTACCAATCATGTTACACCCGACTATAACAACATCAACAATCCCATTGAGTATAGAGGTAATGAACTGGTCATTGCAGGAAATGGTGAAAAACTACATATCTCTCATACTGATCAGTCTTACTTATCTGATGGACGAAATGAATTTGTACTGAATGATATATTGTATGTGCCTGACATTGCAAAGAACTTCATTAGTATATCCAAGCTAGCTCATGACAACACTGTATTTATTGAATTTCACATTGATTATTGCATCATAAATGACAAGGTTACGAAAAAACACCATTGAAAGGGGAGCTTGACAAAGGGTTGTATCGGCTGAAAGGAGTAGAAGTCCTAAAGAGCAATACAAAGAGAGGAGCTGACTCAGTACAAAAATAACCACCCAGCTGCGTTTGTTCTATCAAGAATCAGGATAAATGTAGTTGAGTCGAGAGCTACTTGACATAAAAGATTAGTTCACTCGTCGTCTAAGACATTAGAATATATCATTAGAGAATGTAATTTACCTTCCAAATATAATGAAGTTAGTGAATTTTGTGACTTATGTCAGCTGGGAAAAGCAAGTGCTCTACCATTTTCAAACTCTAACCCTCGAGCATCAAACAAATTTGAACTAGTGCACACTGATGTATGGGGACCAGCCCCGATCACCTCTAATGATGGATATCGGTACTATATACTATTCTTAGATGACCACAGTCGTTATGTATGGATATATCCCATGAAATAAAAGAGTGACACACTGTCTGCCTTCAATCACTTCACTTAACTCATCAATACTCAGTTCAATTCAAGGATAAAGACTCTCAAGTCGGATAATGGGAGAGAATATGAAAAAACTCACCGTATATATGAATCAAAAGGCATACTATTGAGGAAATCTTGCCTATACACCTCTGCTCAAAATGGACGAGCCAAACACAAACATTGGCATCTGGTCGAAACTGGACTCACGCTTCTTACACAAGCATCTATGCCTCTGTCATTCTAGTGGGAGGCATTCTCCACAACAGCCTACTTAATCAATGGCATGCCTACGACTATCTTGCAAGGTAATCACCTATAAATGTAATGTTTGGAACTGATATTGACTTCTTAAATCTTAGGACATTCGGGTGTGCCTGCTTTCCATATCTACGGCCATATCACAGTTAGAAACTTCAACTACACTTGGAGAAATGTGTGTACATTGGGCCCAATTCACACCATAAAGGATACAAATGCCTAAGCCCCACAAGCCGAGTTTATACCAGTCGACATGTCAAGTTCATTGAGAGCGATTTCTTATTTGCATCCGAATGATTTACCAAAATCGTCTAGATGATGGACCCTACAATAGCCGAGACAATAGCTCTAAACCTACAAACAACACTCAATAAATTTCCTCACCTAAGCCCGACATCACAACTGAGTACTCCACCTATACCACTATCCGTCCAAGCTCAAAATCCAGCCCATCACCACACCACTTAGTCATTCCCCAGTACTGTACCACATCCAATCTCTACACCCTCTCATAGTCCAACCCTAAACTCCTCCCCATCCTCGAGTACTAAACAGGTCTCACCATGTAGTCCTACCTCTACGAATCAGAACAGTCCTGGCCAATGCGACAGTCCTAATTACTAGTTATCTCATACCCTCCAGACAGTTTGTCCTTGGCTACCTCACCATAAATAGTAGTCCTCTCCCCCACCCGACCTTCAACTATCATGACTCACCCCATGATCACTAGAGTAAAGGCTGGTATATTCAAACCCAAAGCCTGGGTGACAAGAAAAGCCACTGACTGGTCTTAAACAGAACCAACACGAGTTCAAGATGCCCTCGCAATCCATCAGTGGAAGAATGCTATGGATATGGAATACTCTACTCTAATTAAGAATCAAACATGGAAGTTGGTCCCGCTTTCTCCATCATATAATATTGTTGGCAATAAGTGGATATTTCATTTAAAATGTAATATGGATGGTTCAATACAACGGTACAAAGCACGGTTAGTAGCAAAGGGATTCAACACCTTGGTGTGGTCTTCTTTGAGACATTTAGTCTCATAGTAAAACCATCAACGATTTAGGTAGTAATAAGTGTCGCTATCTCACAAGGCTGGTCACTCAGACAACTTGACTTTAACAACGCATTCTTAAATGGCAAGCTAACAGAGGAAGTGTATATGCGCCAGCCTCCTAGATATGTCAGCACTCAACATCCGGACTATGTATGCAGACTTGATAAGGCTATCTACGGATTAAAACAAGCTCCACGAGCTTGGAACACCGCACTTAGCTCGGTCCTAACATAGTGGGGATTTTATCAATCTTGCTCAGACACTTCACCATTTATCTATCGGTCAATGGAGTCAATAATCTTTCTACTCATCTATGTGGATGATATAATCATCACAGGTAATAATCCAACACTAGTTGAACAATTAATCAACACTCTTGATGTTCAGTTTGCACTAAAGGATAAAGGGAAACTACACTACTTCCTAGGCATACAAGTTCACTATATTGAGTCTGGCCTACTGATAAATCAGTCCAAATATGTAGATGACTTGTTGTACAAACTAAAAATGTTCAATGTGAAGCCAATGTCCTCGCCTTGTGTTCAAGGCAGAAAACTATCCAAGATAGATGGGCAACCATTTTCAGATCCACTTATCTACCGAAGCACAATAGGAGCTCTCTAGTACCTTACACACATACACCCCCCAATATCACATATGCTGTCAATCAACTCAACCAGTTCCTCTAAAAGTCAACTGAAATACACTGGCAGGTTGCGAACCGAGTTTTCGGTATGTCAGTGGCACCAAACACTTTGGTATTTTCTTCCAACCAAGCGCAGACTTAACCATCTCAGCCTATTCAGATGCTGATTGGGCCTCCAACCTTGATGACAAAAAATTCATAGCAGCTTACTGCACATTTGTTGGAAAAACATTGTCTTATGGTCATTAAAGAAACAAACCGCTATAGCACGGTCAAGTACAAAGTCAAAATACAAGGCACTGGCACATGCTACATCCGAAGTTCTATGGCTTCAGCAGCTACTCTATGAGATGAGGTTAAAGACTAACATCCGACCAATCATATGGTGTGATAACTTGGAAGCCGAAGCATTAGAAGCCAATCCAGTCTTTCACTCTCGGAAAGAACACATAGAAATAGATGTTCATTTTGTTCGAGACCAAGTTCTAAAAGAAGCAATTGAAGTATGCTATGTTCCATTGGGAGATCAGCTTGCAGACTGCCTCACTAAACCTCTAAACAACACTCAGATTTATACTTTACAATCCAAATTGGGAGTCCTTGAAGTGCCCTCCAGTTTGAGGGGGGATGTTAGGGAGATAAATAATGCCGGTTGAAAAGCAAGGCAATCCACATCACACTAACCCTAGTCAACCATGCCACAAAGGGAATGAAGGAAAATCTCAAAAAGGATGAGTCATGGAAATCTGTTATGAATTTGTTCAAAAATATTCCATCTCCTCCATAGAAATACTACCATCTGTATTTACACCATTTGTTCATTATTTATTATTTTGCCTACAATGGAGGACCACTTTGTATAAATGGAAGGGTGAGGATACCCGAATCAATGAAGCAATAGACAAGGGAAATTTTATCCCAACAAACCTCTGAATATTAGATTCTCAACTGCATGAATTATGCAAGGATATCTTTAGGAAATCACAAGACAAGGCAAAGGCTGTTTAGAAGGCAGATCAGTTGTTGGTGGATTACGCTCTAGGCGTGTACGATAAATACAAACATGTAGGGTGCAATGTAGACTGCTTGTATGCCTTGTTGAACATGCGGAGCACCAAATGTTATTGGCCCTGAACATGATGAAGGGAGAATCTTAGTTTTTGATTCCATGCCGATTCACATCCAATTTTTGGACCTCGCGAAGAAGCTACTTCTACTTACCCATACGCTGCCATCTTTGTTGAAGATCTATCACGTGTACGATACAAAGAAAGGTCTCCCAGGGCCCCCTTGGAAGGTGAATCGAGTAAGCACATTTGATGTACAGATGCCAGGTACAATGGATAACAAGATCTATTGTTGTAAGTTTTTAGAATATCATGTAACTAATTTAGACATGGGACCGCTATCAGAGCTTTCCCCTTAGAAATCTAATTCCAGTATGTATGTCAATTATGGGTAGATACTCCATATTATCACGATATGTGATAATATATAACATTTCTTTATACCTTTGTCTTGCTAATATTTGAAACCACACATGTTAATCGCTTGAAGTACATGAACAAGCATTTACATGATGTCCACTATCACTACTAAGTAGTATTTTACTATAACTTCATAAATAACAAGTTTAGTAACATACGATGTCATATTTCGTAACAAAAAATAATTAAGAAAATAGAGATAAAAGAAAAAAATGAATTCAAGTTAATCGATTTTACATTACATCCACAACAAATGCCATTCTCTCAACCCCCTCCAGAGAGAAGAGTGGCCGCAGCATGTGAGGCTCCTTTCCAAGTATGTTAATGAGTTTGGAACATTGAGGAAGTGATATGCTTAGGATGACTTCAACTCAGTTGTCAGGCGATTCTGCATATAAGCTATTTCACGTTCATTGTCACTAGACAACATATGAATAAGTCCATTCAGCTTCGACAGAGCCATATTTGATATGTAACCGGACACAAAATCCCTCTTCCACTTTTTGGTGCCGTCCATTGACGAGGTTGGAGGTGAATTCAGGCGTGTTGATTTGGTACGAAGTGACTTTCCTTCACTAGCATCTATCTATATTGTAAATGGGTTGAAATCCATGTTAAGGTCAACGTTGTTGCAATCGCAACCCGATGCAACATCTTCATGTCGTACCTTCTTCATCGTTTCATGCGGTCCCTGCTTTCAACACCGTTGCTCTTTCTCGACCATATACTTCTCCAAGCGCATGAGAATGAGGGAATGATTTCCCAAACATTTCAGCCACATCCTTATGTGTCTACAATAATAATAATAATAATAATAATAATAATAATAATAATAATAATAATAATAATAATAATAATAATAATAATAATAATAATAATAATAATAANTAATAATAATAATAATAATAATAATAATAATAATAATAATAATAATAATAATAATAAAAATAAAATAAAATGGACAAAAAAAGGACATGAAAAAGGAAAAGGAAAAAAATAATAAAAAAAGGTCTATGGAAGTAAGATGTCAATACCTTCATCCGTTGGTCGAATACTGCCTTCTCACATTGAACTATCATTGTCTCATCATTCCAACCCATCCTACTTTTGTTTAGCATATCTATGATTACATTATATTTGACCTTAAATCTATATAGATGAGAGTCAATTAAGGGAAAGCTTTTGAGTAGGAGTGTGTATGGGTTGGGTTGGATTGAGGATATTTTTTGTTTGGGTTGGTCAGGTTAGCAATTCAAAAGACCTAAATAAATTCTTTAACCCACCCAATCCTGAGTTGGGTTATGTTGCTGGGTTATATTTTTTTTCTTTTTAGTTAAAAATATGTGAATTTATCTATATAACACATAACTAATAACTAAAATCTCATAAAACTCAAATGTTAAATACCAAATATCTATGATATTTATAACAAATTTTAAACAAAGAAAAATAACATAATAATTTTAAAAGAAAATATAAAAATTTACAAATTAATCAATACAAAGTAATCAAACTTTAAATTAAGAGAAATATATATATATATATATATATAAATCGGGTTGGATTGGGTCAACCCAAAATTATCCAATACAACCCAACGAAAATAGAAAAAGTTTAACCCAACCCAACCCAAGAAACAAAACTAATCCAATCCAACTCATACATTTTGGATGGGATAGTCCAAGTTGTTCGGATTGAAGGGTCATTTGAACACTCTTAGCTTTGAGTGTACATCCTGATGACTTTTCTGCCATCATTTGTTCAATTTGATTCAAATAACCTTTCCTAAACCCGTTCTCAGATTTCTAATGAATATTCATACCAATCTTCTAAAGTGTCGACACTAGCACTGCATCTTCAATCGATGTTCGGAAATGCTTGCTTAGACCTCTTCCCCTTCACACTCAGAAGAAGTAGTGTCCATCCTATGCATGCGAATAAGAAGAAAGAAATTAATAACAATCTCCAATGCAACTGCCTAAGCACTATTAGAAGAATGTAACAGTATAGAAATAAGGACAAAAAAATATACTCTGTTGAAGGCAAAAACCACAATGTGCATGACTAAGTCCACGTGATAAACTCATCCCAACTAACACTCACATACAATAAAACGAGGGAGTACATAATGACCCAAACCTCACAATTGACTTGCAATATTTAATATAATAATAATAATAATATGGAAAACAAAATATACTTACTATATCTTTACATTTTGCCAACAAGAACGTAACCAACATAACTCAGCTGACATAGTATTCATACTATCAACCTCGTGATCTGAGGTTCGATTCCCCTACCCCACACTTTAATTACAATACCTTTTAAAAAAAATATGGAAAACAAAACAATTAGGATTTACTCGATCCTGTCAATTAGATAAACCCGCCAGCCACCTGTTGAACATGTCAACTGCCAAACTTTGCCTTATTTGTCCTTGCATCCACAGTCCCAATGGAGCCGATGTAATTGTTAATTGTCTTCCACCATAGAAGGCTGTTCAGACTGCCATATGTCCTTCACAGGGTCAATTGGCATTTCCATTCGTATAAAGTTATGAAGCATGCAACATGCAAAAATAATCAAATCTTATAAGGTTTATTCGTCTTTTCTCCATTTTTTTCGATGGTTTTGACCTAATTTTGGCTCGGTTTGATCCTTTTGACCTCTTTAAACATATTTTGGTCTTTTTTGGCTCATTTTGAGCATTGTAGAAAATAACAAGATATTTAAGTGGGTTTTATTGGGTTTTTGAAAAAATTAAAAACCCAATGGCATTATCATAATTATTGAGCAGTGGCAAACTTGTAAATTCCCTTTTCTTCTCCCCTTAGCTGAATTCGTGTGTCTTCTTTTTTGGGCTAAAAGGAGGAAGAAACGCAGCTGCTGAACTGCAGAGTAGAGGGAGCCGCCTGGGGGTTTCGTCTGGTGAGCCGCAACCGCTGAAGTCCACATGTCGCCTGAAGCAAAACGTCCGCCGCTGTCTGTGGGTGACGGGGTCTGACGTGGATCTGACATGGGCGAGTGTCCGCGCAGTGGCGTGGGTGTCCGGCGAGATTGATTGTTGGCTTTTTGACCCTTAATCTCAAATTAATTAATTAATCAATGTTTTGATGATAACAAACTCAATTTTTAATTACTGAAAATCTTAGTGTTTTAATATGTCCATAGCGTAGAGCTCAGAACAACAATTCCAACACCTCTTGAATCAATCAAATCGGAGCTAAAACGAAAACGATATGACCGAAATAAGTCTATAAGGAAAATACCGTCGTGGATGACGTGACATAACCAGACCATTTGCATGCAGACATGTGCAGCATATTGGTTGAATGGTGGATCATTAAGAGATTAACATATGATGGACTTTGGATTTTTGGATTGATTTAAAATAAATAAAAAAAATTGAAATTAAAAAGAAATTTAAAAGGAAAATAAATTTAATATTATTTTATGTTTGTATCTAACGGCTAGTTTTTTTACACATGGTATGTTTTTTTATTTTTGAATTGACTTTAAAAAGAATGAATTTAAAAAGAAAATGAATTAAAAGGAAAATAAGTTTAATATTATTTTATGTTTGTGTCTAACGGCTAGTTTTTTATACATGGTATGTTTTTTCATTTTTGGATTGACTTTAAAAAGAATGAATTTAAAAAGAAAATGAATTAAAAAGGAAAATGAGTTTAATATTATTTTATGTTTGTATCTAACGACTAGTTTTTTGACATATGGTATGTTTTTTTTATTTTTTGGATTAATTTTAAAAAGAAAATGAATTTCAAAAGAAAATGAATTTAATATTATATTTTGTTTGTATCTAACGACTAATTTAGTTTAAAATCTCTACCATTGATTTTTTCTTTTCCAAAATCCAATGGTCCAAATTAATTGTGGTTTCTAAATTTTTTTTCATCTCTATATAAACCATCTTCCTCTCCAAATTTTTAAACTAACAAATTTTACATTTCATAACCCTCCAAAACTCAAAAGTTTTATTGTTGCTCTTTCTAAGTTCCCAATTTTTTTTTCATCTTATTCTTGAGAGAGTGTTATGTATTGTGAGGATAAATTTGTTGAGTGCTTAAACTTGTAAATCCACTCTAGTGAGAGTTGTATTGTGTTTTTCAAAAAAATTCCAACATTTGCAACGGTTTGGTTCTAAACCGTGGAAAGGATCGGGTTTGCTATTAAACCCGTAAAAGGAGCGGTGGTGTAACGGTTGGGCTCTATTCCGTGGAAAGAGTTGGAAAGATTTTATTCAAATTCCCAAGAGGCGCTTGGGGAGTGGAGTAGGTCGAGTTTGACCGAACCACTATAAAAATTCGGTGTCTCTTCTCTAACTCTTTTCTTTTTATTTTTGCAATTAATTTAAGCAATTTATTGTATATTTTAGTTTGTTCTTATTTATTTGCTAAAATTTGATAGAATTAAATTATCACATTTTTGTCATCTTATTTGTTGCATAAATTGAATTTTTCTTATTATTTATAAAAAGTGTATTAATTAGATTAATTGGGTTAATTTAGAAAAAAAGTTTAATTAAACCCTATTCACCACCCCTCTAGGGTTGCCATATCGATTCAACAATTGGTATCAGAGCGGGTTGCTCTTCTTGAAATATTTATTTCTTGGAAAACTTAATTGTTTTTTAGCTATGGCAACTTTAGGTTTTATCCCTTTTACCGATAGTCAATCTATTATAAAGCCTCCTTTCTTTAATGGTACTAATTATAGTTATTGGAAAAATAGAATGAGATTTTTCTTGTTTTCTATTGATTATGATTTATGGAATATTGTTGAGGAAGGTTTTAAAATTCCAACAAAAGATGTTGATGGTGTTAGCACTATAAAATCTAAGGAAGAATGGTCAATAAATGAAAAGAAAGCATGCTCTTTAAATGTCAAAGCTATTAATTGCTTATTTTGTGCTTTGAATGAAGTTGAGTATAATAGAGTATCTATTTGCAAAACCCCTAAAGAGATATGGGATAAATTAGAAATTACTCATGAAGGAACTAGTCAAGTAAAAGAAACAAAGATTGACATGTTAGTTCATCAATATGAAATGTTTAAAATTG